>NC_083473.1:21319817-21322317 GCF_030014155.1 Tachysurus vachellii
CAGTTCTTACCCAGATCCAGGATGATGAGCTGAGCGCTGGCCTGGGTGTTACCGACCTCGTTCTCAGCCACACACTGATAAAAACCCTCATCAGACTTCACCAATCCCAGAACCTGCAAATCATGCTGATTCTTGAAGAGACACAGAAGAAAACATTTATCATCATTATACTGAACGTGTGAAAAACAGGAAACTGGCTTTCTGAGAGGAATTTGGATGTCAAAGTAAAGGTCATGCAGCGTGTAATGATAATGACGCAAAAAGCACAGACTTTATGACAAGGATGATCTGGGATACAAGCTAATCAAGTGAATATTATGAGAGCAGTATGGGCTAATATGGTTTGGGGGAATAAAAAGAACACAGTTCAAATTTTCTACACAAAAATAGTGATCCAAATTCTAATGCTGACATTCTTTAATCCAGAAAACACAACTTTTTTTTTTTTCACATACCACTATTTTAAAGTAGTCGCTAGGGATGACGGCGTCTCCGTTCTTCACCCACTTCACCGTTGGAGCTGGGGAGCCCACGACATCGCACTCAAAGATAATATCCATGGCCTCGTGAGCATACATGTTGGAGGGCTTCTTTAGAAACCGAGGGGGAACTGGAAGATGAAGGAAAAAGGAAAGATGATCGCAAGTTAAGCTGCAGCTCAGAAAGTACGAAGACATTCTCAGTTTGACATGATCAAGACGTGGAGATAAGAAACCGTGTTGCTTTTGTTGAAAGTACAGCAGTACTGGAGGAAACCTTTGCTGAGGAAACCAATCAGAGCACAGATAGAGTTTCATGGCTGAACTGCAGTGTTGTATAAAGTACTAGAAAGCAATACTTGAGTAAAAGTACAAGTATCGTACTAGAAAAAGACTTTGGTAGGAGTGAAAGTTACCTTTTAGAATATTACTCAAGTAAAAGTCTTAAAGTATCTGATATTTACTGTACTTAAGTATCAAAAGTCATTTTCTGATATTTAATGTACTTAAGTATTTGAAGTAAAAGTAAAAAGTAAAATTTCAGTGATTTTCTGTAGGCATAAGAGCAGGGGCGGTTCTAGGGTCTCATCTTTAGGGGGTTTTAGCCCTCAGTGAGAATTTAAAACAAGAAGAGTTTTATATTGTATATTATATGACTACATAGTAAGCCAAAAGTTATTCTATTATTTAAAATGGCAAAAGTGGACACCAAAATTTTATGCATGATGTAATGATGCCGGTCTCGAATCAGATCAGTTCATGTATGTGTGCATTCTCTACAAACAGTGTGTCCAATGAATGCAGTCATTAATAAACAAATATTCACAAGACAAAGACCAAATCAATAAATGTTATTTTTATTTAGTATTGAATGGATTGTTTGCATTAATATTTTGTTTGTGCTACAACTCTGGTAATAAGAATAGTGACATTTCACTGCTTTTGGTTGGCGTCTTTGCGTCTTTCCGCCGATTAACGTTATAGATAAACACCTCCAGCTCTGACTGCGCGTGCACGCTGAGCGTCCCTGTGCTTCTCCGTACAGCGTGTGGAGCGTAATGCAATCTAGGAGCAGTGATTCGCCAAACCTCCCTTATTGCAGTCGCACACATTTCTTCTGATTTTATTTTGTAGTAACGAGTAACGAAGACGCTTAGTGGAAATATAACGGAGTAAAAGTAGACATTTTATCTCGGAAATGTAGTGGAGTAAAAGTGAAAGTTGACAAATTTAAATAGCGAAGTAAAGTACAGATACGTGACATTTCTACTTAAGTACGGTAACGAAGTATTTGTACTCCGTTACATTACAACACCGCTGAACTGGACATTTATGCTTACTGGACATTTTACTAGACAGCAAATCAGCAATGATTTATCCATTGTTGACATCTTTTGAACTCAGAGAATGGCAGGAATATATTGATTGGTGCTTTAACTGTTTTTTCCAGTGCAGCATCTCACCAGCAGAATGGAAATCAGACAATTTCAATTAGTATAAACAACCAAAGTACTTTAGTCTGACGTCAGCAAAACTCTGGAATTTTTTGTGGTTGAAATGTTAAAACTTTAGATGCTTATGAACAAGGGACTCGGAGAGCAGAAATGGGTTTAAAAACATTTATGTGGAATAAAAAAAAAAAAAAAAAAGATTTTTTTGGAACTTTTCTATAAATATAAATTTCTAACAAATTCTTAAATGCTTGACCACTGTGAAGTGGGAAGAAATTCAATGCTGAATATGGACACGACAAAACAGGCACAACATTCATTTTTTGGGCTTTTGGATAAAAAATGGTTAAAAACGACATGCAGCAGCGTAACTCTGGATCTCTGCCTGAACTCTGTCACTGGCCTTTGCTATATAGCTTGTGAAATATGTGAATATGTGCACTGAGATGCCTCGAAGGGCTGCCAACGCACTGAAGGGCTTGACAATGAGAAATGACGCAATCTGATCCTTGTTCATAGTGGAGCTGGAGGGCAGTGAGGTATAGAGGGTCACTTTGATGTTTAGGTGCG
>NC_083473.1:21327317-21339817 GCF_030014155.1 Tachysurus vachellii
CATCTTACTGCTGTTGTCTGTCAGAACATCTGATTTAAATCAAAGGTTTCTGATGTCATTTATTCTTTTGTTTGTAACAAAAGAACAATTATTATTGTCGTCTTTATTTTAATGAATTATTTAACTTATTTATTCATTTATATGTGTTTTTTTTTGGTAGGTTGGACTTTCAGTGGACACGGCGAATGAAATTTATATCAAAACAGGATGCAATATTGATTCTGTATCCTGAAGCCTTTGCTTTAAGTACAGCACAATACCAAAGTTAACTACCCCCTATGGTTTTGCTTTTGAAGTTAAAACACACGCCGTTCTGGTAAGAGGAAGGGAGTAGTATGTAGTAAATTTACAGAGTGAGAGACAAGAAGAAAAAACAGACAAAGGAATAAAAAAACGAATAGCCAGTCACCAGTGCAAGTGTGCAAAGCCAAGAGACTGCACAGGGCCTCTGGGACCCTGATGGATGTCAACACTCAAATCCCATCTTGCTCCAATCTTACCCGCTCACTACAGACTGGGAAGAGTGTCATTCATCTTATTCTTGTTGACTTGAAGAGTCTCTAATTTAATCAGCAGTAGAAACTGATTTGTTCTCTGTCTCAGTCATATGCTTCCTTTGAGAGAGAGAGAGAGAGAGAGCACTAGTGTAAATCCATTTTTTCTGACTAGGGTATGTTCAGTGTTCTCCAAGGAGAATTTCAGCTCACAAGGAAATAAAAGTCATGTACATATACATAACATTTATTGGCCAGTAAGTGTTGTGGAGCACAGCCCAAAGTGCAGTCCTAAACCAAAATGTACAATATACCAGAGATAATACAGGGACTTTAATAGTCAACCCTACTTCTCTCTTTCTACCCATCCCGAGGCAACCAGAAATTGTACCAGCTTCCGTGCGATGAAGATTTTGGACGTCCACTGAGCAGGGGCGTAGCCATCATTTAAAAAGTGGGGGGGACGAAATGTCTAGTGTTATCTGTTTGTTTTTTTTCAGTTAACCCTTGTGTAAATGACAGGTTTTATTTTTAATCATGATTTTTTTAATCATGCTTTATATGCGTTATGATTATATATGATTATAAAACAGAAAGAAAGAAATAGAACAGCTTGCCACTGGGGCAGTACTCTTAAAAGGACATCTTTGTACCTTATTTACATTTTTTACATTACCCATCATCCTTTGCACCCCGTCATCCACCATGTTTGTTTCCCGTCTTCACCTGTCTGTTCACCCGGACTCTATTTATACTCATCACCACCGTCTTCACTCATTGTTACTACGTTGTATGTATGTGTGATTTACCTGCTCCTTATTATTAAAATGACATCTTTAATGTCACTATTCGGCGTCCTCGTACTTGATATGATGTAGAATTGGCAGAGTTAAACATGCTGTAAAATCTCAGTTCAACATTATCTTTATTCTTATTTGAAGGGTTTTGATGACACACTTGTTAAAACAAAAGACGTTATAAAAGAGTTTATGTAACGTTTGTCAAAGCAGCTATGTTTCCATATAATCCTTTAAATTAAAACTTGCTAATTATTCAACAAGAGCAACAGGCAGAGTTACTAAACATTGTGCAACACAATTCGGATACCGTATGCCAACTTACACTGCTTGACATTTTTATAAAAAAGGAGTGAAGCGTTTTTTGCCGCTTCGAGCTCATCGTTACCGAATGCTGGACCGCGGTGCGACTCGAGCTACAGTACTGGGGGCGCGTGATGATGACGTGACAAGTGAGTGACTGATTGCCGTGAACGTCATGTATAGACTCTTAAACTTTCTTGTCTCTTTGAATTTTAAATCACTCTGCATTTATATATATATATATATGTATATATACATATATATGTGTATATATACACAACTCTCCACTAAAAAAAGTGAGGGGGACGAATTTACTTTTTATAAAAAGTGCGGGGGACATGTCCCCCACGTCCCCCGCGTAATCTACGCCCCTGCCACTGAGAGAGCATCTAGAGATCTATCAGCTCCAGTTGGACTCTGCGATACTATAGAGGGGATGTGAACTCCATGTGATCGTTTGCATCGATACAACATTTATCAGACTGTATATTTATAATCACACCCTCCGGTGTCACCCATATGAGGACGAGGTTCCCCTTTGTGTCTGGTTCCTCTCGAGGTTTCTTCCTTTACCATCTAAGGGACTTTTTCCTCCCCACAGTCACCTGAGTCACCTCAGACTTTCTCATTAGGGATAAATACATACACATTGTGAACCAAATCTATCTAATATTAATCTTGAATTTTGTATTGTATTAATCTTTATATTATTCTTTATACTAACCTTTTGTTCTATGTTTATGTTCTGTAAAGCTGCTTAGAGACAATGTCAATTGTAAAAAGCGCTATACAAATAAACTTGAATTGAATTGAATTCAATACTTGCTGCTAAATGAAGCTTATGTTACACATTGTCCAAGTCCAAACCCTGGCCGAGCAAAAGTCCTAAAATCTCCAGGGTGTCCTTTTTTTTTTTTTTTTTTTTATCAAAATGTACTTGGTCCTACCATCTCTCAGGGTACAAGAAAGATACACATCAAGACTCTTCTCTATTCTGTCACTGACGTGGTGAAACGAACCTCCCCTAGATGTCTGAGCAGCTAGTAGACTTCATATGAAATATTAAGATCTACCTCTTCCTGAAATACTTGTTAATAACCTGAAGTTTTGTTGTTTAAAGAAGTTCCTTTCTTGCTGTATTTCCTCCCATCAGTTTTAGACTGATGGTATTCTTAGTCCGTGACCTCGTGAACCAGTATCGATGTATTCATTGAAAGAGGCACTTGTCTAATTCACCCTTTATAAGGGTTTCTGTGTAAAACACACACACAGATCTCTCTTCTAACTTTGGCTCCCAGTTGGGCAGAATTGTGGTGTGTGATGCTTGTAAGTGTTATCCAGGTAAAATCCATTGCAACCCTGAGAGAGAATGGAAATGAGAATGAGTTTCATATCCATATAGTTTGAAAAAAAAAAACACAAACTCATGTTATAGATAGGGCACGGTGGCTTAGTGGTTAGCACGTTCGCCTCACACCTCCAGGGTTGGGGGTTCGATTCCCGCCTCCGCCTTGTGTGTGTGGAGTTTGCATGTTCTCCCCGTGCCTCGGGTGTTTCCTCCGGGTACTCCGGTTTCCTCCCCCGGTCCAAAGACATGCATGGTAGGTTGATTGGCATCTCTGGAAAATTGTCCGTAGTGTGTGATTGCGTGATTGAATGAGTGTGTGTGTGTGTGTGTGCCCTGTGATGGGTTGGCACTCCGTCCAGGGTGTATCCTGCCTTGATGCCCGATGACACTTGAGATAGGCACAGGCTCCCCGTGACCCGAGGTAGTTCGGATAAGCGGTAGAAGATGAATGAATGAATGAATGAATGTTTCAGATAGACTTGGTGTAAAAAAAAATGATTTGCAAGGACGTTGGTTGGCATTGGTTGGTTGGATTATTTCACACAAGTAGCAATCAGGTTGAAGGTAAAACAATAAGCCTCAGGGGAAACAATATAAAAGTGCACTTGAATGCAAGATGCTACAGAGCCTTAACAAAGCCTTTAAACCTCCATGACCTAGTGTATGACTAGTTGAACAATACAGTATGTATTTATTGAAAGTTCATTACGCTACAACCTACAGTAAGACCACAGAGAAGGACATCCAAAAGTGTGAACTTTGTGAACTATAATCGCTGGGCAGATGGAACAAAAATACAACTCTGCCAATAATGTTTGGAGACAAAAGGGTTGTGCATACAGTATGAGGGAAGCATTATGATATGGGGCTGTTTCTCTGCAAATGGTGCAAATGGTACTGGGGATTTACACATGGAGGCAAGAAAACATGATTGATTACCAGGAGATCTTACATGAGAATTTAATCTTATCGGAATCTTAATCGGGGAAGATGTTGGATGTTTATACAAGTCAGCGGACCAAAAACTTCAGCCATAAGAGGAAGAGGTCTTGCATGGTTGCCGAGCCAAATTTCTGACTTGAAGTATTTTGAAACTGTCCATCAGAGGGACCATAATGAACTTCAGGAATTTGCTGTAATAATGAAAGAATTTTTATTAGGCAAAAAAATAAAAGTCAAGTGAGTCTGCAGTTTAATTTCTTCATAGCTTGTACATTGGTTAATGTATGAGTAAATATACTTTGGCTATTCATTGACTAAAATAATTACAATTTGCAAACAGGACTGTACCTGACGAGGGGGCACGGTGGCTTAGTGGTTAGCACGCCTCACACCTCGAGGGTCGGGGTTCGATTCCCGCCTCCACCTTGTGTGTGTGGAGTTTGCATGTTCTCCCCGTGCCTCGGGGGTTTCCACCGGGTACTCCGGTTTCCTCCCCCGGTCCAAAGACATGCATGGTAGGTTGATTGGCATCTCTGGAAAATTGTCCCTAGTGTGTGATTGCGTGAGTGAATGAGAGTGTGTGTGTGCCCTGGGTTGAGTTGGCACTCCGTCCAGGGTGTATCCTGCCTTGATGCCCAATGACGCCTGAGATAGGCACAGGCTCCCTGTGACCCGAGGTAGTTCGGATAAAGCGGTAGAAGATGAATGTGTCTAGAATTGCAAAGAATCTAATAATAAAAGTACTAAAATTGGTCATTTGTAGCGTTGGAAATCTTTCCCCCATCAGTCTTGTTTATTAAAGATATCTTTATTTATATTTCTTGTTCAGCCTAAAATTAAAAGACATTACATGCGCAAATTTGAAGGTGATATGTCACGTAAATTCCTCTCATTGTATAAAGAGCCCGTAGTCCTCGCCCAATTCAAAAGGCAAACATTACTTTAGAATAATTTCCAAGATTAGAAGAGCACCATGAGGAATTCATGCCCCTCATGAAACTACTGTGTTGTTACAAATGTCCTAAAGGACACCCAAAAGACTAGAGGAAGAAAAAAAAGCCATGGGAGGGGAAAGATAATTAAAACATAAGCGAGTAATAGAACAGCTGCAGGTTATAAAGCTGTGGTTAATTGCTTTTCAGGGTTGTGGCAGGGTTGTGACTGAGCCGTGGGATGCTGGATGGCCTGAAAGAGACAGCGGAAGGTGACGCAGCACAAAACACTATTCGGTTCTGTCAGATGTTTGTCCAAGGATGAGCAATTTTGCTGTGTCAACTTGACTAGCTGTAAAGTCATGTGTGTTCCTGCAATCAACATTTGTCTGTGAGTAGCAAAGAAAATCTAGACTAATCAGCTTTATACTGATTCGAGTATAACAATGTCCCTATCCATAGTGTACAATGACTCACTAAACAATTTGAACACAAATGATATACAGTAAATCACACCCTTAGTGTCCAACTGTTTATTCATGCAGTTATCTAATCAGCCACTCATGTGGCAGCAGTGCAATTCAAACAGTTATGCAGATACACGTCCAGAGCTAGAAATGTGGTGATTTTGCACGGTGGTTGGTGTCAGATTGGATGGTTGGTGAATTTTAGAAACTGCTGAACTACTTGGAATTTTGCACACAACAGTCTCTAGAGTTTACGCAAAATGGTGCAATAAAACATCTGATGAGAGGCAGGTCCGCAGGCAGACACACAAAAACAGTAAACAGTAAACCGAATAGTCAAACTTTACAACTGTGGTGAAAAGAAAAGCACACCAGAACACACAACAACACAGATAGAAGATCACGTCAGATAATAGAAGACAGCATAAGATGGTATAAGACCACATCAGTGGAAAGCCAATTCAGATTGTAGAAGACCATTTTAGATAGTAAAAGTCCACAACTGACAGTAAAGGACCACATCGGACAGTAGAAGTTCATGTCAGACAGCACAGTGGATAGTGGATAATGGAAGACCAAACCAGTTCAGACAACAGAGGACCACGTTAGACTGCGGAAGACCATATTAGAGTGTAGAGGATCATAGCAGACAGCGGAATGTCTCAACCATATCAGAAGACCATATCAGACACAGGGTTTCCCGCAGAAAATTTGTTAGTTAAGATGGTAGGGAGGGGGTCACAGTGGCTTAGTGGTTAGCACGTTTGCCTCACACCTCCAGGGATGGGGGTTCGATTCCCACCTCCGTCTTGTGTGTGTGGAGTTTGCATGTTCTCCCCGTGCCTCGGGGGGTTTCCTCCGGGTACTCCGGTTTCCTCCCCCGGTCCAAAGACATGCATGGTAGGTTGATTGGCATCTCTGGAAAATTGTCCCTAGTGTGTGATTGTGTGAGTGAATGAGAGTGTGTGTGTGTGTGCCCTGCGATGGGTTTGTACTCCGTCCAGGGTGTATCCTGCCTTGGTGCCCGATGACGCCTGAGATAGGCACAGGCTCCCCGTGACCCGAGGTAGTTCGGATAAGCGGTAGAAAATGAATGAATGAATGAATGAAGGCGGTAGGGTTGGGCGGGGGGGGTGGGGCCCAGGGGCGGAGCTTCTTTGTGAGATAGACCACAGACTCTGTACTACGTTTAACAATTATTAAAAACAGGCACGTGCAACCTAGCTAGCAGGTGAAGAACTCAAACAAAAAAATCACCAGCTAACTTACTTTAAATTTGCAAGAACTATAGACTAATACAATAACAGGCTTAAATAAACCCAAAACATAAGTCCACTTACAGTTCTCACACACACGTGTTTTATCAACTGGCTAGTTATCCTCCAGACAGTGACGGACCACGTCTTTCTCTCATTTCGGCCGCGTGGCGCGCGTGTCCGCTCGCGTGTGAAGCGCGTCCGCGCTATTCTCCGAGATGCACTTGACGGCCTTTTGTGCGGCGGAATTATTATTTTTTTTTTGGGACGACCTAGTTAAGGCGGTAGGGTTTCCCGAACTGCAAAGTGCTGCGGGAAACCCTGCAGACAGAAAACCAGTACATCAACCAGTAGAGGAACACATCAGACAGAAAAGGTTTCACTCCTTGTTGTCAAGACCCGGAATCCGAACCTACAGTTGGTACAGTCTGAAGCTTGGAAAAATATCTCCTGGTTAAAATTCCCCATTTTGATGTTTGCCAGACCTGTACATGTAGGAATGTTTACATTGAACTGATTGGCTGCATTGGATAATTGGATAATTAATTGGATAATTGCATGGGTAAGCAGGTTGCAGGCAAAGTTTATAAAGTGGTTGGGTGTGTATATATACACAACTCAGGATACACACTCTTTCATATGTCAGAGAGTTGATGTGGATGATGTGAGCGTAATTGTTCTTGGCTCCATTACAGCAATCCCGACAGATTGCTGTACTCCCTAAATGCCAATCACTACCATCAGAAGAAAACAAACAAGCTGCTCTGAGATCAGTTTAGCAGGTCACATTCCACTGGCACTATTGATTCACATGGCTAAAAAGCAAATGGGGGTAAAACGCACTTACAACCTCACTCAAGTGCTGCAGTTATGTGGTCACGCTAACTGCCTGCTTGTGCATGGCATGTCAGGAATTACCCATAGGATTAAACTTCAAATCAATTTGTTTATCCAGATCACTTTGGCTGAGATAAATCACGAGGTAAGTACGAATCCGTTGGAGCGCTTCAGCAAGCAGAGCAATAAAGCATAGTCATGTTCGTCGGGCAAAGCCAAAATGACCTTAAGCTTCAATTAAGCACTGAAAGCAGGCAACGTTTCTCAAACTTCAACAAGGATGCAAGACACAGATTGCTTCATCTGTTAGAGTAGAATAATGTACTCAAACTATAGTATACTATACTATAATAGGGCACTATATATAACTAGGGCACTATAGTATATAATATTATAATATACTAAAACTATAGTATACTAACTTTTGTGTTCCAGTCATACAGATCATTCATTCATTTTTATTCCCAGCTTTAACATGGAGTCTATGTGGCTCTGAAGCCTATGCCAAGAACACTGTGTGCAAGGTACAGTAGGAATACCCTAGATTAGACCCACTATGCACAGTATACACTTATTCACATTTTGGTGGAAATTTAGAGCCATACTTTAGAGCCATGTGCATGTTTTTGGGAGCTGGTAGAAAAACAGAAAACTCAGAAACCATGCATACATGGTGGGAGCTTCTGGAGCACATGAAACAGACATGAAATGTAGAAGAAACTACCCATACCTACTCCATCACTGCTAAGCTCTGAAGTTTGTGTGGCCTTATCACACATTTGAGGCCTTATTGTGGACAGTGGTGGCTCACGTGGTTAAGGCTTTGGGTTGTTGAACAGAGGATCAGGGTTCAAGCCCTAGCACTGCCAAGCTACTGCTGTTCGGTCCTTGAGCAAAGCCCTTAACCCTCTCTCTGCTCCAGGGGTGCTGCATCCTGGCTGATCCTGTGTTCTGACCCCAAATTTGCCATATGTGAAGAAAGAATTTCACTGTGCTTTAATGTATAAGTGACTGAAGAGGAAGCCTTTATTTTGTCACACTCGATTCATTATTCAGTACAAGAACACCCACTAGTGACCAATCAAAAATGGTGAAAATTAAACACAGGAAATCACTCACTCACTCACTCACTCATTCATCTTCTACCGCTTATCCGAACTACCTCGGGTCACGGGGAGCCTGTGCCTATCTCAGGCGTCATCGGGCATCAAGGCAGGATACACCCTGGACGGAGTGCCAACCCATCACAGGGCACACACACACTCTCTCATTCACTCACACAATCACACACTACGGACAATTTTCCAGAGATGCCAATCAACCTACCATGCATGTCTTTGGACCGGGGGAGGAAACCGGAGTACCCAGAGGAAACCCCTGAGACAAGGGGAGAACATGCAAACTCCACACACACAAGGCGGAGGTGGGAATCGAACCCCAACCCTGGAGGTGTGAGGCGAACGTGCTAACCACTAAGCCACCGTGCCCCCTCACAGGAAATCATAAACCGAATAATAAACTTGTTTGTAAATTCATGTTCTAACAAGCGTAATATTGTGTGTGTGTGTGTGTGTGTGTGTGTGTGTTCATTGTTCACAATGTCATGCCCTATTCACACTCCGCTGTGCCATTTCTGAACTAGGCTCAGCTCAAATCCACTGAAGCTGAGTCTTTAGTCTTTCAGAGCTACACTGTTTTTACTACAGTCTGTAATAGACTGCCATCGAACCTCTTTTTTTTGCCAGCCTGCTTTAGAGACGGAAATCCCTCTGGCTTCTCCTCTTGGCTTTTTTTTTTACACTCTACCTTTGCCAAAGTCATAGCTGTTCAAGCAAGAAGCAGAGTTTACAGAGTCAGAGGAGAGAGATGAGTGTATTTCTAAAGTGTTTAAGGTTCCTTTATACCTGACTACACAGAAATGTCCATGATCATAAGCTGTGGATAACAGTGACGTAAGGAAGCCGGCTTGTTTTCTGTTGATACACAGGAGCTTCAGGACACAGATGCTATACTGACACGATCAACAGTACAAGTGAGATGAATGGATGAAAAAATTCTGAAATTTAGGTGCCTTCGAACTGAACGTAGCGAAAGAGCAAGTGAAAGACTATGTGAAGTATTTAGAAGAACTCATAAGAAGTCATACTGCTGTTAAACCTCAAACCCATCGGGATCTTAATTTCCAGCAAACACAATCAGCATTACAGCCCGGATTGAAACCTGATGGACTTTATGGTAAAGCAGTGGATGAAGAACTGATCCCTGATGAACCCCATATGTTCCAGTGGATACTGCATTAACCAGATAAGAAGTGAACTGGTTCACAGTGTAGTGCAGATGGAGCTGGTTCTCATAGGCCACGTTCACACTGCAGGTAAAAGTGGCCCAAATCTGATTTTTTTGGGGTCATGTGACCAGGTCAGACTTCTTCAGGAGTAGTGTGAACACTCAAATCTAGTCCAGATCTGATTTTTTCAAATCAGATTCAGACCACTTCCATATGTGGTCCTGAATCAGACCCAAATCTGATTTTTTCCAATGTGGCCGCAGTGTGAACAACCGAGGCGGATTTGATGCGACTTTTACGTCAATCTACATCGACATTCGTCACAATTACGCGCCGGCGAGTACGCACACAAACGTGACTACGCCTACAAAATGGATCAAATCATCAAAAGTTGCCCTCGACATCCGAAAATTTTAAAAACACTGCGTCTCTGTGCTGCCATTACACAAACATTTAGAAAGAAAAGCGAAAATGCTTACTTCCTCCATAACCTCGCCAACTTTAGCGCAACGGCGTGCTGCGTGTGACGTCATTGTTATTGTTCGTTTGCGCATGCGGGTCGGTTCGAAACAGCAAACAGTTCACACTGGTATCTGATATAGGCCACATTTTAAAAGGTAATGTGAACAGACAAACAAAAAATATCAGATCTGAGCAAAATATCCGAATTGAGCATTAAGACTTGCAGTGTGAACGCGGCTATAGACTTTATAAGAAGTGCTGTCTTTATCAGTCAAATGTTGTAAGAAGACTAGAAGCAAATCATTCAAGGCTTGTCTCAAAGCTACAGAGCAACCTGTGCAGTTAGGGATTGGTTTCCTGCCTCTGCACTGTGTATGTGGAATTTATGTTGTCCTCATGGTTCAGGGGTTTCCTCAGGGTACTCTGGTTTTCTCCTCCAGTCAACATGATTTGTAGGCTGATTGGCATCTCTAAGTTGTTTGTGGTGACTGTGATTGTGCCTTGCAATTGGTTGGCACCTCATCCAAGGCGTCCCCCCCACCTTGTGCCCCGAGTCCCCTGGGACAGACTCCAGGCTCCACACAACCCTGTCTAGGATAAGCAATAAAGAAAATAGATGGATGGATGGATTGATGGAATTATATAGATTCTATGTATCATGGCATGGTGCTTTGCTTACAGTAAGTAGACTGCTGGTAAAACAGTAGTGTTGCATTTTAAAAAGCATTGGAATTATTTATATATTCAGATCTCAGCTCTTTTCCTCTCAGTTCCTTAGTAAGATAGACCAACAGTTAGAGTTAGATCTGTGTAACGGCCAGAAAAAGGAAGAAAACCGCATGCTTTCATCTGTATATGTATATAAATCATGACGCAATCATCACAATAAAGCTTACAAGAGATGCCTGAACTTCAGATTCTCTTAATTTACACTCCAAGGACAGCTAACAGAACAGGATGAGAAAAGGCACCTCTCTTCTAATTCTTTATGTCTTGTATCCATTTAAGCTTGAGATAACTCCTACTTCTCAATGGGGTCAAACTGACATAGCAAAGGTCTTAGTCTGGCATCTGAGGGGGTCAGAGCATTGTGGATAATGCATCAATATTAGAATGTATGAGAGACAACCAGGGTGCAGCAATGGGAGCCATCAAGAATGCATTACGCTGTCGGAAGGCCATTAAAGAAGCAATTACAGGGCAAATGGAGTCTGTCAGCAATCTCCATTCCAACTCGGCAAATGAGCAAAGACCCGCAATTAGACATTTAGCCGCGCTGCCTGACACTGCGCGCTGACGAGAGCCGAGCTGAGAGAATACAGAGAGCTGAGCATCAGGATGCAGCTGGTATTTGTTGGGCATGCCTCGCATTATCTGCTACCAAACAGCTCCTGACTACTCACCTATTTAATACGATCAGTCCAATCACCACCAGCTATATTTAGGTTGTGAGTTACAGAAGGAAGGACATAACCTACAAGACATAACCTAGAGTTTAGGGCTTTCTGCCCAGTCTTGCTCTTTAGGGACTTATCTATCAGAAGAAATAAGCGCTGTGGTGCACACACGTTGCCAAGATGTATTGATATATGCATTGTTAATTAAGTTAGCTTTACACATATTCCCCTTCCATGCCTCTTCTATCTCCTCACCTTTCAATTGCAGCCCAATATCTTACAAAAACACCATGCATTTTTCATGGCAAATGGCAGTGAACAAAAAAAAAATCTAATCATTAATCTTATTGACTGGAGTCATGGGATAAACACCGACCAACATGGATAAGAAATCTAGCAGAATTCCTTAAGGTCCTCGTCACTGTGATCTACAACTTACCGAAAGTCGATTTTTATCTACTCAACCTTTACTTGGTTTTCTTTGCAGAAGAAGAATATACGACTCAGAGAGGTTCAGGAAGCAATCTAATGTGTCAGTGAACATGATCAGGGAATAGAAAAGTCTTCCTGAGACTTCTATGTGTGTCACGTCCATTCTCACATGAATGAGGTTCTTAGAGAATTATCTTCACAGTGTTTATTTGCAGGGGGGCACGGTGGCTTAGTGGTTAGCACGTTCGCCTCACACCTCCGGGGTTGGGGGTTCGATTCCCGCCTCCGCCTTGTGTGTGTGGAGTTTGCATGTTCTCCCCGTGCCTCGGGGGTTTCCTCCGGGTACTCCGGTTTCCTCCCCCGGTCCAAAGACATGCATGGTAGGTTGATTGGCATCTCTGGAAAATTGTCAGTAGTGTGTGATTGCGTGAATGAATGAGAGTGTGTGTGCCCTGCGATGGGTTGGCACTCCGTCCAGGGTGTATCCTGCCTTGATGCCCGATGACGCCTGAGATAGGCACAGGCTCCCCGTAACCCGAGGTAGTT
>NC_083473.1:21344817-21442317 GCF_030014155.1 Tachysurus vachellii
TTCCAAAATCGATTCAGTTCATCTGCTGGTTAAAATGATAACTGCATATTGTCACATCGCATAAAGTCACAAACCCAGTTTCACCATGACCTATAGTACAAACATGGCCACCACAGAGTCCATCTCCTGCTAACCACCTCCACTCCTAGGCTTAGTGTTGACTGTTTCCACCTATACTTAATTGTATATATTTGACTATTTGACACACCTCTCACACACACTCTTCACCCTCCTGCCATCTGGGAAAAGGTACCAACCAGACTGTGCAACAATTTCTTCTTTCAAGCCACCAGATTCCTCAACAACCAGAACTGAACTGTTACCAAAAAACACACACACACACACACACACACACACCCAACTGCGTAAACTACACTCACACATTCACAACTGCTCATTTCAAAACCTCATCCTACTGCTGTTATAACTTAAGTGTATAGATGATTAAAAGAACCGTCTTTGTTTACAACCCTATATTTCTCTACAATGTACTGTATAATATACAGTACAGAATTCACACTGACTGGTTCTGTTTGTGTGTTTTGTCCTGTAGTGTTTTGTAGGGTTAGGGTTAGGGTTAGTGTTAGGGAACCGACCCTGGTTTTGTTTTAGGGTTCCGATGCGATGACGGGCAAAGCGCTGGGAGCGGTCACTTTAAATAGCCATGTCTTACCTCATGAATATTCATTGTTTACACTGTTTACAGTCACGCAACCAAATTAACGCAGCTTACCACAGAAATCAGTCACTCGCACTGTTGTGCTGAGGTACGCTTTGTGTTAAACATGTCTAAAAAAAAAGTCTAAAGTGTGGATTCATTTCCAAAGCTACAACAGTGAAGCAAATCTCCCCCCTCTGAGAGGGTTTTCTCCACAGCTGGAGATACAATAAGCCAGGAAAGGTCTCGTCTTCTCCCAGAGAAAGCAGACGTGTTAATTATTCTTCAGAAAAAATTGCTTTTGCTAAGTTGTAATTCTGGATGTTCAATTTGATGTTGGATTTATTTCAATTTAAATTGATATGAATTGAAATGGGGGCACGGTGGCTTAGTGGTTAGCACGTTCGCCTCACACCTCCAGGTTTGGGGGTTCAATTCCCACCTCCGTCTTGTGTGTGTGGAGTTTGCATGTTCTCCCCGTGCCTCGGGGGTTTCCTCCGGGTACTCCGGTTTCCTCCCCCGGTCCAAAGACATGCATGGTAGGTTGATTGGCATCTCGGAAAAATTGTCCGTAGTGTGTGATTGCACGAGTGAATGAGTGTGTGTGTGCCCTGCGATGGGTTGGCACTCCGTCCAGGGTGTATCCTGCCTTGATGCCCGATGACGCCTGAGATAGGCACAGGCTCCCCGTAACCCGAGGTAGTTCAGATAAGCGGTAGAAGATGAATGAATAATAAACACAGATGGAATTGTTTAAGTATTGTGCATATTATTTTTCACATTTCTTTTATTATGGAATCGGAATCAGAACCGGGAATCGTAAGGCAGAACTGGAACCGGAATCGGAACCGGAAAATTTCTTTTGATACCCAACCCTAGTGTTTTGTATTGTTTGTCTGCACTGTATTTTTCCTCACACTGTTTGCACTAAGTTACACACGATACACTTTATGTGGCTAGGACAACTTACTTTAAGTCCTTATCTCTGTGTTGTTTTATGTAACACCAGGGTCCTGGAGAAACGTTGTCTCATTTCACTACTGTATGTACTGTGTCAGTTATTTATGATTGAAATGACAATAAAATCTTCTTGACTTTCATTGACTTGTTCTGATCCTGTGTTCTTGGCTATGTTTTGTATTTTATTGTTCTACCTGTTTATATATCCTGTGCCTGTTAGACCCTGCTTTTTATCTGATGTTTCTGGATTGTTCTCCAGGCTCATATCGATCAGTTCCTAATAATTTGACTCTTTCTATCCAGCCTCCAGGCTTCTGCTTCGCGACACATCGAAATCCTACACACGTTCAATCACTCGCTCTCGCTCTGACATGAATTTCGGACTGATGGATGGACAGCCTGAAAAATTCAAGCACTCATTTATCGCCGGTGTTTTACACCAAAGCCTCGAGCAAAAGTCACTGAAGGGAAATTACACCAGGAATACTCACATTCCTACTATAAGGGTTTCAGCACAAACATTCATTCATTCATTCATTCATCTTCTACCGCTTATCCAAACTACCTCGGGTCACGGGGAGCCTGTGCCTATCTCAGGCGTCATCGGGCATCAAGGCAGGATACACCCTGGACGGAGTGCCAACCCATCACAGGGCACACACACACACTCATTCACTCACGCAATCACACACTACGGACAATTTTCCAGAGATGCCAATCAACCTACCATGCATGTCTTTGGACCAGGGGAGGAAACCGGAGTACCCGGAGGAAACCCCCGAGCACAGGGAGAACATGCAAACTCCACACACACAAGGCGGAGGCGGGAATTGAACCCCGACCCTGGAGGTGTGAGGCGAACGTGCTAACCACTAAGCCACCGTGCCAATGTTGCCAATGGTTTAAATGCTAATGTGCTTGTAGGCAAGCAAAGCAGCTCACGGTACTGAAAAAAGTGAAAGTGACATACAGCTAAGTATGGTGACCCATATTCAGAATTTGTTCTGCTGCGTCGCCCGGGGAGCAGTTGGGGGGGTTTGGTGACTTGCTCAAGGGCACCTCAGTCGTGGCCGGCCCGAGACTCAAACCCACAACCTTAGGGTTAGGAATCAGACTCTCTAACCATTAGGACACGACTGCCCTGTAATATGATAAAGAAAAAAAACCCTTATGGAACAATGATACAGTCATCAAGATCCCTTCATTTTCTTTAAACAGAATTTAACATTCGGTACAAACTGAAATCATCCTCCAGACGACTTCTAGTCTCATTCATACGATACATGTGACAACCTCAGAAATCTGAATCCCGATCTGATTTAGCACAGTTTCATTACATTACAAGAAGAATGTAGATTGTAAGAAAATAAGCAAAGAGGCATAAATTGAAAGCAGGACTTTTACATGGCAGCAAACACATACTGGTTATCCTTCTTCTTATAATAATGACACATAAGAGGAAGCCACTCTGTAGAAGTGAGGCAAAATGAAATAAAAATAAAAGCCCAGTAGTGCACTTTTGGGAGGTGAGGGTTTATAATGGACTATTTATACGTATGACTCCAGTAGCACTTTACCCTTTAATAGCGCAGCTTATTGTGTCACTCTACAGACATTTAAATGTAAGGCCTGTGGGAGCCTAAGTGGTGTCCTAGTCTTTTTTACTGCCTGTTTGCGTCTGACTGCTGGTTTGGAGGTTATTCCAAATGACAGACAGAAGATGTGTGGGTGTGAATCTGCATGTGAGGTTTGTGAATCTGGCTCGCAATCAACGAGACGCTGCCAGATCGTTTGTGCACAAGAAGCAGCATCAGAAGTCCACAACGGGAGAAATAATGTGCCGCTTCTGCCGTTGCTGCTGGATACAGATGTGTCCTCGATCGCTCGTCTGATATACACGGCTACACAGAGAAGTCTTTATCGAGGTGGAACGACGGCGTAAGGATCTCATTTCCAATCAACAAGTAGATTGCTTGAAATACACAGATGGTGAAAATGGTTTAGAGGAAAGTCGAAAAATCTGGATAACAAGTTAAGGAACATTTAAATTGGTAAAACCAGAAACGTCAACACAACACACTCAGAATCTGTTGAAGAACATTGATGAGGAAACTCCAAACATCTGGCTCCAGTGCAGTGACGCATCAAATACTGCACTGTGGGTCTTCTGGTCTCCATGAAGAGAATATTTATTCATTCTTTGGATTCCAAAAGGCACATGAACACACACACACAGACACACACACACACACACACACACACACACACACACACACACACAGTCCTCAAAGCTTCTGTGTTGCTACAGTAGTTCTGACAGTTGGTCTCAGGGAAAGACAAAACGTCAGAGTGAGTGTATGAGCATGCACTGTGTGAGTATGCCTATCCCCCACTCCAACACACACACCCACACACACACACACACACACATACACACGGGAAGATCATTAAAGACAGCCGTGGGCTACTCATTGCCTCGGGGGAGGTTTTTAACTCTTAACATCTGCACACAAGCATAAACACAAACGTTTGTATCATCACTAGCCGAAATATTTCACAGTGAAAAAACTGAAGAGAAAATCAAGAGCCTGTATCTGAAGGACACTCCTCATTAACTCCTGTTAAAAACGTAAGTGTTTATAGGAAAAAATGACACGTCTTGGTGCGCATGATTTTGTTATTGTCTCTATTTCATTACACGACAAATGTAGAAGCCATGCCTGCTGCCCACTTTGGTTCGAGCGGCGCTACGAATCGATTCGATTCGTTTCAAGCTCAAAACAGAGAGCTGAATCAGCAAAACACTCGATTGAGACTGCAGAGCGAACAGTTAAGTGTTACCGCAAAAATGATTTCAACCAATATCTAATGGAACCCGGGTCATTTCTTCATATCGCCCTTTTAATTTAAAAAAAAAAAAATGACTATACTCCATGTATGTATAACTTTAGACTGTTTAAATCTGCCGTATGTGGTTTAGAACAAAGCAGAATGGTAGCCTAGCTATCAGTCTGACACGATTTAGGGCTAGACTTATTACCAATTATACTGAAACCAGATTATTACCAGTGCAGTCGATTATCTGTTTTATACATGTATATATATATGAGCTCACAAGTGGCCACAGCTGGTTAGTACAGATGTGACGTCTGGCTAATTATACAAATATAATACAGTCCAAGGAGGGGCACGGTGGCTTAGTGGTTAGCACGTTCGCCTCACACCTCCAGGGTTGGGGGTTCGATTCCCGCCTCCGCCTTGTGTGTGTGGAGTTTGCATGTTCTCCCCGTGCCTCGGGGGTTTCCTCCGGGTACTCCGGTTTTACCCCTCGGTCCAAAGACATGCATGGTAGGTTGATTGGCATCTCTGGAAAATTGTCCGTAGTGTGTGATTGCGTGAGTGAATGAGAGTGTGTGTGTGTGTGCCCTGTGATGGGTTGGCACTCCGTCCAGGGTGTATCCTGCCTTGATGCCCGATGACGCCTGAGATAGGCACAGGCTCCCCGTGACCCGAGGTAGTTCGGATAAGCGGTAGAAAATGAGTGAGAGTGAGTAATACGTCCATAACTATGAACTAGGGTTAGAAAAAAAGACTTGAGTGGCATAATTACGAAATATACTTTTGCAGTTACATATTCCTCCAGTCCGTAGTGCAAGCCAACGTGTGTGATAGATGTAATATGTAGAAATAATAAATACAAATATTAAAAACAAAAGCATTATCGGCTCATCGTCGGCTGAGGATTTCAGCCTGCAGCATTGCTGTAGCACTGCATACTGGCATCTGTTCAAATGTTCGCTTTGGTGTTACAGGGTTTAGTGAAAAGCTTTGAATTAAACCGACTTCATGTAGTAATCACTGCAGTAATCTAACAACACCTTCTACTTACTAAAGCAGCTAATGAAAACTGCTCCCTGTGAGACACAACATACCCGATTTGCCCTTCTGGGTGCTACATCTGACCATCTGCTCCCCTGACAGTAAAAACTAAATCGTTGTTTTAGACGTTTTAGTCCCAATACACACTTTTGACTCACACAACACACAACAACAATGCATCCGTACATGCATCCGTGCGTCTCCGCATCCGTACAGTGCTTTTTCTTTTCCATATTTTCTTTACAGACTTCAAAATATGATGCTAATAATTATTTCGGTGTTCAGTTCAATTCGATTTGTTTGTACAGCGCTTTTAACAATTCACATGGTCTCAGGCGGCTTTACAGAAGTATAGAAATAAAATAAAAAATGTAAAAGTTTGAAGTTTAAAATGAAGTCACCGTTTATCTCTGATATTTATCCTTAATGATCAAGCCTGAGGTGACGGTGGTGAGGAAAAACTCCCTGAGATGTTCTGAGGAAGAATCCTTGAGAGGAACCAGACGAAGACGTGAACCTCATAATCATTTAGGTGACGTTGGACAGGAGACAATGTCAATGTAAATAATGTCCTTTCTTCTGTGCGACAGTTTATAGTCGAGTGGAATTTTGCAACCAAATCTCCAGACGACCCAATCGTCCAAAATGAACACTATCAGCTCAAAGGGTTAAAATATCTAAACATCTGTGCACTCCTACACAAACTTGCTAGTGTTGCTCATATTGATGGGGGAAAGGGGTGCAATAGTAATTAGTTTTGTTTATCAGAACGTATATTTGTGTTGTGATTAGCCTCTTGTCAGTCATTTTATAGTCACGCCCACAACACCTCTTCACATCCTTCTAAATCATTATGAGATTTTTGCGTGTTTGTATGTAAGGAGCTGTAACTCATCAAATCAGATAAAAAAAAGGTATGTGTGTGCTTGAAAGTGCTATAGACCCTTTGCTATAGAGATATCTCTAGTTAAATTGCTAATTCTAGTTGAACCACCATATGTTCTGGGGGCGGAGCTTTGTTTGCATGGGAGGAAATAGGAACGAGTTCAGGTAGCAAAAACAAAAAGATAAAAACTCTTATTTAACAAATCTTATTTAACTGATTTTATCCGTTAGAGCAAGGGTGTAGGAACTTGGTGTCCAGCAGGGGCTGGTGTGGCTGCTGGATTTTTAGTCCATCGAAGCAGAAGCCACACTTGATTCCACCTGTTTGAAAGCCAATGTCGAGATTTGATATCACCAAAACAAACACGCCCCTAACCCAAATGGGTCCCACCCCTGTACTGATAGCTCCGCCCACACATACATACGTAACCCAGGCAACTAATGGACAGAAATGTGTCTTTATCATAGCTGAAGGGAAGAACAATACGATTGCAGATAAACAAACAAGCAAAAATGACACACAAGCATAATCATGTAAAGGACAAAGGCATATATTAGTTCTGTGTAACAAAGCAAAACCAACGTTACTCACCTATCGAGAAGGAAAAAAGCGCCTCGGCGTCTTAAGTAAAGTTGAGTTTCCCGAGTCAATAACTCCTGAGCTAAACACTGTTACTACACAAAACACGGTTGTAGCTGCGTCTCTACATTACTACGATAGAAAAGAGGTGTTATTTGTGTAGTAACAGCGTTTAGCTCAGGAGTTATTGACTCAGGAAACTCCAATCTGTGAATATGTGACCAACTTCCTGCTCCTTCAGTTCTCTCCAGCGCTGGAAAGCTGATCCTATATTAACACGTCCTACTTCTTACCTTATCGTAAGCCTTTCTTCTCTTTCTTTCTTTGTTTTTATCCCCCATGTCAATGTTAAAACCGCTTTCTACTAATGTCACACATGCATACTGAACACTCTCTCCGCCGCATATTGACAAGCCCCGCCCCTTTCTGCTCATTGGCTACACGTTAGTTTTGTTTTTGTTTTTTTTTGACGGCCCTACGCAGTTTTATGAAGGATTTCTCAAACAACAGTGACCCCACCTTTAATCAGGTAATCTTGACTTTTAATAGATTCACGTGTGGCTTCCGCTTGGTTAGAATGAAAACCTGTAGCCACACCATCCCTTCCCGGATAAGACCGGACACGCCTGCATTAGAGACCTATTTATCAGAAATCTTAACTAACGTACTTTCAAAGGATAATTACTTTGCCTCTAGAGGAAGCCTTTATGCAGAAGTGATACCTCATAGTATTTTGTAAGCCAAGATCAACAGATTGGAATCTGTTGGAATCAAGTGGAATCAGAGCTACAACGGCGCTTTGTGGATAAGATTGGACACTGTTGCTTTACAGCTACCATGAAGAGCTCTGTATCAGCGTGGTTTCCAGGTTTTAACAGCTACCTTGACTAGCACGTTTGCAGAACCCATTTCTAATAGTGTGATGCACAAACTGTAGAGAAATCAAACACTGTTGCTGTGATTAGTGATCTCTTTTGTGCTGATTTGCTGATTATTCAACAAGCTCGATATTAGTGCCAATGGAAATGCAAAAAAAAAACAAAACTACATGTTGCTTTTGGTCACCAGTGCTAGTTGGCCTGCTGGGTCTTGATACTTCAAGCATGTTGTGTAGCTTTTTCTCTCTAAGCTTCTGGTTGATATTCCACCTCTGTTTCCACCTCTCAAAGCTTCTCTCTTTCCATCTTCCCTCAGCAAACAGGAAGAAAAGAAGCCCTTCAGACATCCAGCTCTCACACCTCAACCTCAGATGGATGCCTGCAGGTAAACTGACAGTGATATCTGTTGCCACTGACAAATATTTGCCAGAATATTACCACCCACAGTCATTCATCGTCGGGTTTGCTTGGCTCTAATCCTGTAACCAGCCAAGCTGCCCACTGTCAGAGGAACAGTGTCTCTCTGATCCTGGTATCTGGGGTGAGGGGTTTGAGATGTAACTCAGGCCAAGACCTCACACACTCACCCAACCCCAGCGTGGGGAGAGCAAACAAAGCATAGCGTGAGAGCACACAGTCTCCATTCAGCACTGAGAACGGCAAGTAAACTGTGAGGACCACACAAAAGCACACTGCTGCTCTATAGTAAAGTAAGGATAGGAAAGCTTAGCAATCAAAGCTTACCAATAAAGATCATGGCTTTTAACACTTGTGAAGTTGGTTTAAAAGCGAGTTTATACAAGCTTTATACATTCCATAGGCTTGGCCCGTTTCGATTTCCCTCACTGTTTCTCATATGGATGATTCTCAAACGTGGGTTTTATTTTAGTCTTACAAACAGATCAAGTCAATCCCCATCTATGGCATTAAACCCAGAAACTCTCAGCAACCCATGGCAGGTCTTGACATGAATTTCTAAACATAATAGGGAAGCATTTCCCCATTTATTTTGCTGTCATTATTGAGCATTGATCTATGGATACAAAATAATCCATAGATACTAAACAATAACCTTGTAGTAACCTACAATGGAATATGACATTGATACTATATAATAAGAATGGATTAATCCACAGATAGGAAAAAAAGCCAAAGATTTTATATATTATCCATGGAGTAATCCATAGACACTAAACAATCCAAAGATTTCAAATAATATCCACGAGTCTATCCATAGCTACTAATTAATGGCCAAAAAGTAAACTATAATAGATTTGAAATGATCATTAAAATCTAAATAATATCCATTGACTAATGCATAGATAATAAATAACGTCCATTAGGTAATCGATAGATATTAAAACAATCCATAGACACTGAAAAACAACCAGTGAGTAAGTAACAAAGTTACTTACAGTAAAAAATATCCATGGGATAATCCATAGATACTAAATAATAACCACTGAATAAACCACAGATACCAAATAATATCCATTAAGGCAATCGATAGATACCATAGATATCCATAAATACAGAATAGACCATAGAGTAACATATAGACACTATATAATTTTTTTTTTTAGCTATCCATCGATACAGTAATATTCTGCAGGGTAAATGAACCAGGCTTAGGCAGTTTGATTCTTCTATTATATAAAAAAAGAGCAACTGTTCCGTATTCTTACACGGCGGACCTCCCATTACATGGTGATATTTAAAGGTGTTATCACCAAGACCTTTGGCAGAACAGGAGATCGTGAGCAACAAAAGCAGATGACCATACTGGGTTCTACTTTAGTCAGCCAACAATAGATAGCTGAGGGCTGCTGTGGACATAAGATTCATCAAAACAGGTCAGATGAAGACTGTCAGAAGACTGAGAGAAAGAAATGTCTTGTCTGATCAACCTTCATTTCTGCTGAGGCTCACAGATGAAAGGGTCAGAATTTGGTGACAAATGAATGAATCCATGGAACCAACCTGCCTTGAGTCAACAGTCCAGAATGGTGGCGGTGGTGTAATAGTGTTGGGAAAGTTTTCCTGAAATACTTTTGGCTTTTAATTAGTATAAATCTATCATCTCTTAAATGTCACAGACTCTTTGAGTATGGCTCCTGACTACGCCTCCCTTCACAATTTACCCATCGTCTATAAGCAAATTTTCCATATTCCCAAAGCAAAATTTGTCTCAAACTGGTTTCAGAAACGGGGGGCACGGTGGTGTAGAGGTTAGCACGTTTGCCTCACACCTCCAGGGTCGGGGTTCGATTCCCGCCTCCACCTTTTGTGTGTGGAGTTTGCATGTTCTCCCCGTGCCTTGGGGGTTTCCTCCGGGTACTCCGGTTTCCTCCTCCGGTCCAAAGACATGCATGGTAGGTTGATTGACATCTCTGGAAAAATTGTCCCTAGTGTGTGATTGCGTGAGTGAATGAGTATGTGTGTGTGCCCTGTGATGGGTTGGCACTCCGTCCAGGGTGTATCCTGCCTTGATGCCCAATGACGCCTGAGATAGGCACAGGCTCCCCGTGACCCGAGGTAGCTCGGATAAGCGGTAGAAGATGAGTGAATGAATGGATGAATGGTTTCAGAAACATGTAATGTTAGTGTTACTAATAAATTGTTTAAAGAAGATCTAAGAATGTATTAAAGGTGCCCTTCCACACAAAACCGTTTTTACTTGTATTTATTGATATGTGTTAGGTCCATATGTGTTTGTGTTGTATCGTGAATGTGAAAACGAACTGCTACCTCCGCGGTCAGTTCTAGCCACTCAAAATAAATAAGGGGAGAAATCAGGTCAGTTGGAAAAGCTGGTCAGTCTGACGTCAGAGTGACTGAGCTCATTACTATTCATGAGCTCTCCCACTTGAGACCACGCCTCCAGAATTCGTGTAGCTCAGTGAGGTTCCTATACAGCAAAGATGGCTGAACATCAACGGGCTCCTGAAGAAGCCATTCTCCCGCAATTCAAGGTGATTGTAAACAAATTTCCTCTAGCCTAGGCTACTTATTGCGCTGGGTGAATGAATAGTCATGCTCTCATATCCTAGCGGTTAGCCAATCGGAGCCAAGCAGCATAGCTCATTTGAATATTCATGAGAACTGGCACAAATCGAGCTGAGTCTTCCTGCAGGCTTTCTATACCACACAAGAATGGCTTGAAACAAGGTAACCAAGGCATTATTTCAACAAAAGAATGTTACAGAGTCCATGGTAAACTTCAGACATTACCACAAAAGTAATGAAATACGTGTGGCAGGGCACCTTTAAGATGTTCCTCACATACTCGTTACTCTGAGAAACCACAGAAAATAACGTTCACAGGAAGGGAAAACATGAATCCCAAAAGGAATCTACTGATGCTATTCTTATTATTCTTATTTAATGCTGTGATTTTGGCTTTGTAGCCTTTTTTTTTATTTGGTTTTTCTTTTTTGTTTCCAAATTTGCTGTTGTCTGATTTTACCGCTGTAATTAAAGGTGGGGTGCACGTTGTTTGAGAAATGCTTCAGAAAACTGAGTCGGGCCGACAAACAAAACAAACGTGTAGCCAATGAGCAGAAAGGGGCGTGTCTTGTCAATATGCGGCAGAGAGAGTGTTCAGTGCGCATGTGTGACATTAGCCAAAAGAGATTGAAACGTTGTCATGGCGGATAAAAACGAAAAGCGAAGAAAGGCTTACGATAAGGCAAGAAGTAGGACCCGTGTTAATATAGGATCAGCTTTCCAGAGCTGGAGAGAACTGAACGTTGTCTTCCGCGTGAAACGGAGCTAAACCTTTGACGGTACAACACACAGTACTACAAAAACACATTTTTATTACCATAGTATTACTCATTGTGTTCATTTATTGATAAAAAATATCCCCTCGGCCAGCCGCCCCAGCAGGTTCCGCCATGATAGTTGCCTGGGTTACGTATGTATGTGTGGGGCGGAGCTATCAAAACAGGGGTGGGGCCCATTTCGGTTAGGGGCGTGTTTGTTTTGGTGATTTCAAATGCCAACATTGGCTTTTAAACATCGTGCACCTCACCTTTAAGGTCACACCCAAGCAACAATATTATTTTTGCCACCATTTATTCACTGGCCCATTCCTGTTAAACACTGTCGAACACTCACTAATTTCACAGCTGTACACGTGCCAGACATTGCAATTATCGAGAAAAACTTTTATTTCAGTCTTGCAACAGCAATTACTCGGAGGATGGCCCGATGAAAAATAAGCAGCAGAGATCAGTCTTAAGAGTCTTATGCCCCTTTTCCACCAAAAAGAACCGGGTGCTGGTTCAGAGCTAGCACTGGTGCTGGTTCAAAGTTGGTTCCACTGGCGAACCTTCTAAGAACCGGTTTGCCTTTCTAAGAGAGCATCACAGAGCCGAGTCTGACGTCACTGTATACGTGTCATGTTACACAGCAACTTTAGCGCAGCAGCGACAAACACAAACACATCAACAATGGCGGATGTTGCTTTACTGTTAATGCTCATGGCTTTGTGAACCTACATTGGCATCCAAACGCAGCGAATCCAACGTGTACGTGCAGCTCCATGTAATCTGTATAAACGGAGGTTGTTAACGAGAAAGTACATAACGTTATTTTATCATTAACACAGAAAAAAGTTAGCCTTAGCATGTAGCTACTTACTATCATGTGCTGATAATGTATCATATCGCGGTAAAGTAAAAGTGTATTAAACATTAGTATACTTAAGGTATATTATCAAATGCGCTAACAGTAGCCCCGCCCACAGCCCCGCCCACAGCCCCTGACACAAGCGGTTCTTAATTCTAGACCAGCAACGTTTTGGTGCTACTTAAGAACCACTTTTCCTGGTTCAGAGCCGGTGCTTTGGCTGTCGAAAAAGAAAGAACTGGTTCTAAATTAGGAACCAGCACTCAAACTGCCTCGGTGGAAAAGGGGCATTACTAATCTTTGTTGGTTCTCAAGAGCCTGCCACCAAAAGCCAGCAGCTGGAGCACATATGGCCCAAACTTCCATTCCCAGCATGTCATTCAAGACACCTCGGCCTTTCACACATGCTGCAAAACTCTCCTTTTTCAGCCTTATTTTCAGCCACATGTTTGGAAACATGACACTGGACAAGATGAGATTGAAGCCAGACCTTATGATCTTGCTGATTACAGCTTGAGAGGCTCCTCCTTCTTTGAGGTTGCTTTCCCTCATCTTGCAAACAAAGACTAACCTGACACACGGCGGATATAAAATGTCTTCCCGCCCCTGCTGAAATTGCAGGGTTTAGTATAGTAAAAAATTCAACCGTGATGAATTATGTCTGATCTTTTCCCACCTTTAATGAGATATAACAACCCAAAACAAAAAAACAATCCCTTTGGAAAAAAAAAAAAATATTGCTTACTAATCTGGAGGTAGAAGTGTACACACCCCTTAACTAATATCCTGTATTATAAGCACACATCTTAAGTTTTTTTTGGGTAAGTGTCTACCATTGTAACACATTTTATTTTATTCCACAGGTTTGGACCATTGCAAAATCATCCTCTTCTTTAGAATCCATTTCTTTCTTGACTTGAATGTGTATTTTAGGTTGTTATCATGTGGGAAGCTGAGATTTATCTTCATCTTCATTGGTCTATAAGAGGCATGTACAAATTAGATTGGGTTTTGGAGCTATCCATGAAAGTCAGTACATCCAGCTTGAAAAAAGAAGCAGATCCAGCATGAAGAAAAGCAGGTCCAGCATGAAAATCAGCAGATCCAGCATGAAGAAAAGCAGGTCCAGCATGAAAATCAGCAGATCCAGCTTGAAGAGCAGATCCAGCATGAAGAGAAGCAGATCCAGCATGAAGAGAAGCAGATCCAACATGAAGAGAAGCAGATCCAGCATGAAGAGAAGCAGGTCCAGCATGAAGAGAAGCAGGTCCAGCTTGAAGAGAAGCAGGTCCAGCTTGAAGAGAAGCAGGTCCAGCTTGAAGAGAAGCAGATCCAGCATGAAGAGAAGCAGGTCCAGCATGAAGAGAAGCAGATCCAGCATGAAAATCAGCAGATCCAGCATGAAGAGAAGCAGATCCAGCATGAAGAGAAGCAGATCCAGCATGAAGAGAAGCAGGTCCAGCATGAAGAGAAGCAGGTCCAGCTTGAAGAGAAGCAGGTCCAGCTTGAAGAGAAGCAGGTCCAGCTTGAAGAGAAGCAGATCCAGCATGAAGAGAAGCAGGTCCAGCATGAAGAGAAGCAGATCCAGCATGAAAATCAGCAGATCCAGCATGAAGAGAAGCAGATCCAGCATGAAGAGAAGCAGGTCCAGCTTGAAGAGAAGCAGATCCAGCATGAAGAGAAGCAGATCCAGCATGAAGAGAAGCAGATCCAGCTTGAATATCAGCAGATCCAGCTTGAAGAGAAGCAGGTCCAGCTTGAAAATCAGCAGATCCAGCATGAAGAGAAGCAGATCCAGCTTGAAGAGAAGCAGGTCCAGCATGAAGAGAAGCAGATCCAGCTTGAAAATCAGCAGATCCAGCATGAAGAGAAGCAGATCCAGCATGAAGAGAAGCAGATCCAGCATGAAGAGAAACCTATACTTATCAAAGCCTAAAACGTTCTACCTCTCTAGGTCTGATCAGATCATAACACAGTATGAACCATACTTTTGGTTGATTAAGGCAGGTCAGATTGCATTGTTTCTGTCTAGTCACAGCCCAGGCATGTGAAGAATACATGAGATTAATCTCACACATAGGGAGAAACCAGCGCTCGCCAGATGTTCCTGCAGCTCCGTCAATGCTGCTGTAAACCTTGGCAGGCTGCTGATGAATTTTTTCCTCATCCTTTTGTTGATTTTGGAGAGACTTCCTGTTCTTATGTCATGGTGGTGCCCTATTTGTCATCCATTTCTATAATGACATCGATGCTCCATGGTACATGGTTTCATGTCTTAAAAATTCCTTCCAGTATTAAGATCCAATGCATGCGCTATAAGCTCTTTGTGGACCAAGGCTTCAGAAGTCAGAGGAAACAAAGACAACGTTGAGAAAATCCTACAAAAACAGCTGATCTTGATAACTGTTGATTTTGATATATTCATTCATTCACTCATTTTCTACCGCTTATCTGAACTACCTCGGGCCACGGGGAGCCTGTGCCTATCTCAGGCGTCATCGGGCATCAAGGCAGGATACACCCTGGACGGAGTGCCAACCCATCGCAGGGCACACACACACACTCTCATTCACTCACGCAATCACACACTACGGACAATTTTCCAGAGATGCCAATCAACCTACCATGCATGTCTTTGGACCGGGGGAGGAAACCGGAGTACCCGGAGGAAACCCCCGAGGCACGGGGAGAACATGCAAACTCCACACACACAAGGTGGAGGCGGGAATCGAACCCCCAACCCTGGAGGTGTGAGGCAAACGTACTAACCACTAAGCCACCGTGCCCCCGATTTTGATATATTGATAATGATAATTGCTTTTAAACATGAATATGAATGTGATTGGTTCATTCTAAGCATAATTATAATTAACCCCCTTAAAAAAAGGAGGTGCACACTTTATTTTGGTTTATCAGCGTTAAATCTTGGCTGCTGTAATGAAAAAAAAAATTTTACCCCAAAAAAACAGATATTTCAATCCACTGTTTACTTACATATGCAGACAAAGGAACAAACTGAGAGGAGGACAAGTCTAATGCATGAAAGGGAAACGATACAAATGCGTCTTTTCTGCAGAAGGGAAAAAAAAACTCAAACGACAGCTGCATGTATTTTTGCCTAGTCAGCAAAAGAAACATGAAACACTGATAATGTGGGTGAGCAAAAAAAAGCACATAAACGCGGGACAGACGTGTTACTCTGGATTTTGCGGCGCTTGCATAAGCCGTAGTGTGAACGTGAAATGTTAATCTCTCATTCAAAACGACAGACGCTGTGCACAGATATGAATGTAATGGTGTCACGTAGCCAGCCCTAATAGAGATAGACAAGAAGGGCAGTCAGGGAAAAGACCAGGCATCACAGCTGTGATGTTTCCTTTTAATCATTTAATCCACTGTTAATAAGGGGGATGAATCTAGGTAAAGGGATGGAAAAGGGTGTTGCATACAGTATACAGATGGAGATAATCCTAGATCAACCTATGAGTGAGGATACTGAAACCCCTGGGTGAAAGACATGAGTCTGGATATGACACCAATGCCCCTTTTCCACCGAGGCAGTTGTGCAGAGTGCTGGTTCGGGGCCTAATTTAGAACCAGTTCTTTCTTTTTCGACAGCCAAAGCACCGGCTCTGAACCAGGAAAAGTGGTTCTTAAGTAGCACCAAAACGTTGCTGGTCTAGACTTAAGAACCGCTTGTGTCAGGAGCTGTGGGCGGAGCTACTGTTAGCGTATTTGATAATATACCTTAAGTATACTAATGTTTAATACACTTTTACTTTACCGCGATATGATCAATTATCAGAACACATGATAGTAAGTAGCTACATGCTAAGGCTAACTTTTTCTGTGTTAATGATAAAATAACATTATGTACTTTCTCGATAACAACCTCCGTTCAAACAGATTACATGGAGCTGCACGTACACGTCGGATTCGCTACGTTTGGATGCCGATGTAGGTTCACAAAGCCATGATCATTAACAGTAAAGCAACATCCGCCATTGTTGATGTTTGTGTTTGTCGCTGCTGCACTAAAGTTGCTGGGACACGTGACACGTATACAGTGACGTCAGACTCGGCCCTGTGATGGCTCTCTAGCCGGTGGAAAGGCAAACCGGTTCTTAGAAGGTTCGCCAGTGGAACCAACTTTGAACCAGCACCAGTGCTAACTCTGAACCAGCACATGGTTCTTTTTGGTGGAAAAGGCATGCAAGAACCAAATCTAGGAGCTAGAGGTTATACCGATCATGGCTCCAGCAATGCCAACACGCAGACAGGAGGTCCGGGACCTAAATTTGGAACCATGACTGGTCCATGACCCAATTAGCCAGAAAAGAGCAGACTGAAATGATGTCATTAAAAGGTCAGAGTCATTATACCACAAAAGTGCTTCTGGTTTCATAAGTCATTAGTGACTGCTATGTGTATAGAAGAAAAAAAAATCCAGCTGATCCAAGATCAAACATGAGGAGTTACTGGAAAGTGTGTGTGGTGTGATCTGGGTCAAAAAGCTCCAGAGATAATTAAAAGACTCTCATCCAGTGCAGACATTCATAATGACCTCACACCACAGGAAAGTGTCACTTACAGAATTGTCCTCCTGACACGATGCGGCTGTAGTGTAAGACGAGGCAGAACCATTCACGTATCTGCATTGTGACAGACACATCACACACCACTGCAACCTACAACCACGCTCCCCTCCCAGTAACCACCAGCACTCCCAGTCACCATTCTACCTATATTTAATTACGCATGCTTGGTTTAGATTTGTCTATAAACGCCTCTGAGTCAGTTTGAACTTGAAGTATACGTTCAGTTCTCCCACATCTGTGATGTTCACCAAGCCTTTCTTTATGCTCCTTTTTATCCAGTTTACAGACAAGGTACATTCGCTGTTATTTGACCATCTTCGAAACACATTCTTACCCATGAGCATGAAGTCCATCGTCACATGTCGAGATTCTTACTGCAGATAGAGTTAAAAAGCTCAATATGGGCATCACGTGGTCGAGGGAGAAAATCAGAACATCCCCAAAAATGTCCTCTATTCTGGTCAATACTTATATTTATGTAAATGATGATTATCAGCGATATGGAATCATTTACATCATGTTTGTGTTCATTACATTTAATTATCAAAGCAAAACTTCTGTCAAGGGTTATTTTTTTATTTTAGTGGGTATAGTGTGGTGTACTGTGTAGTGTATCACCCTTACACCCATACACACACACACACACATGATCACACCCATATACACACACACAAATACATTTACACACCAACACACACACGAATAGTCACCTATACACACACACACAAAATCACACCCATAATATACACACACACTCTTACACCCATACACACACACATATACACACACACGAATACACTCACCCTTACACCCATACACACACACATATACACACACAAATACACTCACCCTTACAACCACACAGACACAGGAATACGCTCACCCTTACACCCATACACACACACACACACACACCATCACATCAACCATAATTTTAATTTAATAATATTTTTTTTTTAAACTGAACATTTTATAATATTAGTAATATAGACTTAAAAAAATGAATATTCCTTACATTGGCTCACCAGTCTAGGTATATTCGCTGTTCTTTGACCACCTTGACCATAAGAACGATCTGATTCTGATCTGCTGAGGCAGCCCATATGGTAGTATTAATGTTATGGTATATTGTATTGGTGTTGTGATGAACTCGGAATTTGGCGATGACCTGTTAGTTCACTCGACTACAAACTGTTGGACGTTATTTACATTGACGTTATTTCCTGTCCAGTGTCACCCAAATGAGGATGAGGTTCACTTCTGAGACTTCTGGTTCCTCTCGAGGTTTCTTCCTCATGGAAAGAACATCTCAGGGAGTTTTTCCTTTACGCCGTCACCTGGCTTGCTCGTTAGAGATAGACGTAAGAGATAAATATTAATTTAATTGTAACCTTTAACATTTTTATTCTGTTTTCATTCCTCTGTAAATCTGATTCGAGATTTTTGTGAATTGTTAGCGCTAAACAAATCAATCGAATTGAATTTCTCTCTTTTCCTTATATTTTGAAACGCTTCTTAATTTTTAAGCTTTACCTACATTTGTCATGCTCTTAATAAACAGCCTGCTTTTGCATTCTACCCCGAAGAGTCTGCGTTCCTGACAGTTACACAGACAGGGAGCTTAAAAGCAGGGATTAATGAACTGACCTGGAGTTATTATTGGAGTTATATCTATTATAACTATTTATTTAATAACATTATATAATAAAATTATTTTATTTTGTCTATATATACGGTGCTGATTAAATGTTCAAGAAAGACTTCATCCGAAAGACGCTCATCCTGAATGCACTTTAACCTCAAAAAAATACAAAAAAAATAAATAAATACTGACAATCAAGATGAAAAAAAATAATCCCATAGTTCAGCAATTCTTTTTTTTTTTTTAAACCTGAGCTGCTTCTGAAGCAAGGTCCTCTTTTATGGGCTGTTTTGCTCAATCACATGCATTCATGGAAATTATTTAATTTATTTATCTCAAGGCGGCTCAACAAATGCGAGGACTTTCACGGGCTTTCATCGTTTTTTATTTATTTATTTATTTTATTTCATTTCCTCTCTCTGGTCTGATTAGTCACGTGTAAAGAACCAAAAAACTGCATGATGAAACAGAACGAAAGTGTTTAAAGAAATGAACAGAGAAGTGTGCTTTTTTATTCAAGTATAAAACACGCGTTTCATCAAAATGTACGAGCTACAAAACAAAACAAAATTTTTTCCAATGAATGCGTGATATAAAAAGAATTAACACAACTGTACGTATAAGGAGTACGAATGTTATGAGCACTCAGTCGTACAACGATCGATCTCTATGTAGTGATACTTAAAGGTGGGGTCTCCGTTGGTTGAGAAAGGCTTCAGAAAACGGCGTTGGGCCGCCAAACAAAACAAAAACAAAACTAATGTGTAGCCAATGAGCAGAAAGGGGCGTGTCTTGTCAATATGGGTGGAGAGAGTGTTCAGTGCGAATGTGTGACATTAGTAGAAAGCGGTTTTAACATTGACATGGAGGATAAAAACAAAGAAAGAAAGAGAAGAAAGGCTTACGATAAGGTAAGAAGTAGGACGTGTTAATATAGGATCAGCTTAACAGCGCTGGAGAGAACTGAAGGAGCAGGAAGGCCTGCGGTGGGACGCCGAGGCGCTTTTTTCCTTCTCGATAGGTGAGTAACGTTGGTTTTGCTTTGTTACACAGAACTAATATATGCCTTTGTCCTTTACATGATTATGCTTGTGTGTCATTTTTGCTTGTTTGTTTATCTGCAATCGTATTGTTCTTCCCTTCAGCTATGATAAAGACACATTTCTTTCTATTAGTTGCCTGAGTTACGTATGTATATGTGGGCGGAGCTATCGATACAGGGGGGGGACCCGTTTGGGTTAGGGGCGTGTTTGTTTTAGTGATTTCAAATGTCGACATTGGCTTTCAAACAACGGAGACCCCACCTTTAAACTCTCCTTAAAGAATTACCCAGCTGCCACCTTTCATAAAATTTCCCATCACCCCTCACAGTCCCGCACAACAATAATTAGCCAGTATTCACGAAAGACCGCTTTTCCTGCCAATGTATTGCTTTAATCTGACTCCAACGCCAGCACTGCCCCGATGCAGCAGTGTAGAAAGCATCTGGAAAGTGCTGATGTGCGGTGAGATAAGGAAGAGAAGAGATAGAGCTGGGTCGAGCTACTGAGGCTTTAGCATGGGCATGAAACACATTCTTACCCATGAGCATGAAGTCCATGGTCACATGTCGAGATTCTTACTGCAGATGGAGTTAAAAAGCTCAATATGGGCATCACGTGGTCGAGGGAGAAAATCAGAACATCCCCAAAAATGTCCTCTATTCTGGTCAATACTTATATTTATGTAAATGATGATTATCAGCGATATGGAATCATTTACATCATGTTTGTGTTCATTACATTTAATTATCAAAGCAAAACTTCTGTCAAGGGTTATTTTTTTATTTTAGTGGGTATAGTGTGATGTACTGTGTAGTGTATCACCCTTACACCCATACACACACACACACACACACATGATCACACCCATATACACACACACAAATACATTTACACACCAACACACACACGAATAGTCACCTATACACACACACAAAATCACACCCATAATATACACACACACGCACGCGCGATTACACTCACTCTTACACCCATACACACACATACACACACAAATACACTCACCCTTACACCCATACACACACACACATATACACACACACAAATACACTCACCCTTACAACCATACACACACACACACACATACACACACACACACAAATACACTCACCCTTACACCCATACACACACACACACATATACACACACACACAAATACACTCACCCTTACACCCATACACACACACAAATACACTCACCCTTACAACCATACACACACATACACACACAATCACACACACACAAATACACTCACCCTTACACCCACACACACACACATGAATAGTCACCTATACACACACACAAAATCACACCCATAATTTCCACACACACACGTGCGATTACACTCACCCTTACACCCATACACACACACACAAATACACTCACCCTTACAACCACACACACATACACATATACACACACAATCACACACACACAAATACACTCACCCTTACACCCACACACACACACACATATACACACACACAATCACACACACAAATACACTCACCCTTACACCCACACACACACAGGAATACGCTTACCCTTACACCCATACACCCATACACCCATACACTCACACACACACACACACACACACACACCATCACATCAACCATAATTTTAATTTAATAATTTTTTTTTTTAAACTGAACATTTTATAATATTAGTAATATACATACCTGCAACAACAAATGACTTAAAAAAATGAATATTCCTTACATTGGCTCACCAGTCTAGAGGGAAGTGTTGTGTTGTGTGGTGTTGTGTTGTTGTGTTGTGTTTTGTGGTGTTGTGTGGTGTGTGGTGTTGTGTGGTGTTGTGTTGTGTGGTGTTGTGTTGTGTGGTGTTGTGTGGTGTGTTGTGGTGTTGCGTTGTGTGGTGTTGTGTGGTGTTGTGTGATGTTGTGTGGTGTTGTGTTGTATGGTGTTGTGTTGTATGGTGTTGTGTTGTGTGGTGTTGTGTTGTGTTCCGGTGTGATTTGCTCAGACACAAACCAGTTCATGTAAGTTGTGTTTTTGTGTCATGTTGTGTTTTGTTGTGTGGTTACAATAAAGAATTTAAGTTGATCTGTTCTCTGTTTAAAAGCAGCAGCATTTTGGAGATAAAACCCAAACTGAACGGTGCCTTAATGAGCTGGAAAAGCTTTGGATCGGTTCAAGATCAGGCAGCTGTTCAGAAATTCTGAGGAAGTTTAGTACAAGCAGATTAGAGAAGATCAAACATTAAAACTTTAGGATCAAAAGTGCTTTCATTTATTATGCAGCAAATAATCTTGAGCTTTTGTTTAAAACTGTCATAAAAGATCAAACTTCATAAAATTGTCACTTCTCGACTGGCAGCATGACTCCTCTTGTCCATCCAATAAAAAGAAGCAATGTTTGAGACGGAGAGAATCTGAAACACACACTCAGCCTCGTGGAAAACCTTGAACCACATTAAAGAGAAGCTCTTTAGTGGAGTTAAAGGGAGAAGGAGGAAGGAGAAAAACGCAGAGAAAGATGGATTGGCTTCAGATGAGACATTAAGATCAGAACAGTAAAGAGAATAGACACTGAGTCTAAAAGTGTACTGTGTATTACATCCACACACACACACCCATACACACACACACACACACATGAAACACCCACATCCCCAACACACCCATACATACACACACACACGCCCAAACACACCCCCAACACACCCATACACACACACGCCCACCCACACACCCCAAAACACATCCATACACACACGCCCACACACATCCGCAACACACCCATACACACACACACACGCCCACCCACACACCCAAACACACCCATACACTCCCCCCCACACACCCCCAACACACCCACACACACACGCCCACACACACACCCAACACACCCATACACACACACATGCCCACACACACCCCCAACACACCCATACACACACACACACATCCCAACACACCCACACACATGCCCACACACACCCCCAACACACCCATACACACACACATCCCAACACACCCACACACACGCCCACACACACCCCCAACACACCCATACACACACGCCCACCCACACACCCCAAAACACATCCATACACACACACGACCACACACATCCGCAACACACCCATACACACACACACGCCCACCCACACACACCAACACACCCATACACACACGCCCACACACACCCCCAACACATCCATACACACACACACACCCACACACACACCCAACACACCCATACACACACACACCCACACACCCCCCAAACAAAACCCACCCACACACCCAAACACCCCCCCACACACACAAACACAACCACATACACCCATACACACACACACACGCCCACCCGCACACCCCAACACACACACCCGAAACACAAACACAACCACACACCAAAACACACACACATGCCCACCCACACACACACCATCACACTCATACACACACACCATCTCACCCATATACACAAATACATCCACACATACAAATCCAAACATACACACAAATACACACACCCTCACACACATACACATATCCACACACAAACGCACACACATGCACACACACAGGTCCTTAGTGGTATAAGGTTGATGAGTAAAACCCATCTCTCTCACACTCAGTGTTAGCTGTATAAACAGTGGAGGGGCCACAGAGACTCACTCCTGAATAATTCAAATCAGGCCTCCATTAATGGGGTTACTCTCCCTGCTGGGACTGCACTCACATCCCACAGAGGCCATTAATCTGATAATTATTGCTCTTCTCTCTGCCCTCTCACTGGTGCTATCTGTGCAATCACCAGGAGGTGACAACGCCAATTACACAACTACACAACTGCGAGCTGTACTGATTATATACAGTGTGGAATCAAGAAAAATAAACTAGGACTTTACTCCGTAAGAGTGTGTTAAAAGTGTGCGTTTAATTTAAAGCTCGAATACACTGAACAGATGGAATTAATGCAACAAAGCTTTTCTCATGCCATAACATAATCTGTCCAATGAATCTAATAATTAGTGTTCCTTTATACCACCTAGTTATCATCTCTCGTCTACCTCACAGAGCGAATTCTAAGCAAACCAAGTGTGCCAAAACTTCAGACGTAATAAAGAGAGAATGTTGAGTGCAACAGTCATCGCAGGACATTAAAAATACAGCATATAAATTAATGTAGTGATTCCATGTAGTCACTATTTATTTTATTTCCTGATGTACACTCACCGGCCACTTTATTAGCTACACCTGTCCAACTGCTCGTTAACGCAAATTTCTAATCAGCCAATCACATGGCAGCAACTCAATGCATTTAGGCATGTAGACATGGTCAAGACGATCTGCTGCAGTTCAAACCGAGCGTCAGAATGGGGAAGAAAGGTGATTTAAGTGACTTTGAACGTGACATGGTTGTTGGTGCCAGACGGGCTGGTCTGAGTATTTCAGAAACTGCTGATCTACTGGGATTTTCACGCACAACCATCTCTAGGGTTTACAGAGAATGGTCCGAAAAAGAGAAAATATCCAGTGAGCGGCAGTTCTGTGGGCGCAAATGCCTTGTTGATGCCAGAGGTCAGAGGAGAATGGACAGACTGGTTCGAGCTGATAGAAAGGCAACAGGAACTCAAATAACCACTCGTTACAACCGAGGTATGTAGAAGAGCATCTCTGAACGCACAACACGTCGAACTTTGAGGTGGATGGGCTACAGCAGCAGAAGACCACACCGGTACTAGTAAGGTGTACCTAATAGAGTGGACGGTGAGTGTAAGTACAGAGTTCCTAATAATCTGACCATTTCATCTAGCTCATATTGTAATTCTAGAGAGCTGCTGCATCTCAAGGAAACTAACATCGAAAGTACAAAGTCGAGCCAGGAAGTGGAAGAAAAACAATTTGCGCCTCCATTTTTTTTTATAGTATTGGTACAACTCAGCGTATTGCAAATTAGCTTCTGAAATCTAACCCACTTAGAAATTTATATATATATATATATATACATATATACGCATCACTCTTCCAGTCCAGACATAGATATAGATTTAGATTTTCCCCGCTGAGCAAACCAGAGGTTATAACAGCAAGACACGGAGAGGCTTGGAGTCTGTTTTTTTTTCCACTTCATTTGTCTGAGGTAAGTCAAACGTAGCACACATTCCAGACAAGACCTCTATCACCCCGTCCCCCAGGCTGCTCGGTTTGATTGACAGCTAGTCCACTGGCTTCTGACATCCATAGATGCCTTGGTAATTCATTCATTCATTCATCTTCTACCGCTTATCCGAACTACCTCGGGTCACGGGGAGCCTGTGCCTATCTCAGGCGTCATCGGGCATCAAGGCAGGATACACCCTGGACGGAGTGCCAACCCATCACAGGGCACACACACACACACACTCATTCACTCACGCAATCACACACTACGGACAATTTTCCAGAGATGCCAATCAACCTACCATGCATGTCTTTGGACCGGGGGAGGAAACCGGAGTACCCGGAGGAAACCCCTGAGGCACGGGGAGAACATGCAAACTCCACACACACAAGGTGGAGGCGGGAATCGGACCCCCAACCCTGGAGGTGTAAGGCGAACGTGCTAACCACTAAGCCACCGCCTTGGTAATGATTTCAAATATTTTCTCATTCAAAATTTTATATAAGCAACATTAGATCTCTCTGATTCTGTTTTAACCATCTTAATCTTTCTAAACAAAATATCCACTCAAGAAGCTGAATCCAAGTGTTATAAACTGAGAGCAAGCTAAATGTACAGAAACACACCAGCTCAAAGAAGGAGGAAAAAAAAAAAGGAAATGCAAACTAGGACTTGAGAGTTTTATTAAATGCCACTCCGGCCCAGAGGAGTGCAGCGACGATGAAACGAGGCCCTGAACACAAGAGTATGGAGTAGGACTAAGCTGTTTTAGGACAACATACTGATAGACGGCTTCCCTCAGGACAAAGAGATTGTCACGACTTCCCAGATTGCACCGCTTCAGGCAATAATGGGCAGCAGCAGAGAACACAAACTGACAGGCGTTTAAAAAGGGGACGCGGAAGAAGAATAGTGGGTCATTCTAACCCGATGGAGTTAAATGGATTGCTGCTAAACCACTTCCTGTGAACGCCTGCAGTTCACCACTAATCAAGCAAGAAATAATACTTCAGATAGTATTCAGTATAAAAATCTAAGTTTAGAGTAAATGCTCTACAGTGAGACAGAAAAAGAACAGAAGATGCCAGCTATTTTCTTTTATGTGTTCGGGAGTGAAAAAAAAAAAAACGTGTGACATTTAAGTGTGGATTCGTCCCTGGAGGAGACAGATGGGAGTAAAGTGATAGCGGTACGGCGAGTGTAAACTTCACATGTTAAACTTCCAAGGGTTTCATTTGGAGTTTAAAGGCCAGGCGGAACTTTTCCACCCAAAACTTTTGAAAAAGTTCAAGACTAGTGTTTTGGATGGAATTACACAGCTTTCAGTGGCTTGTGGCTGAGCGAGTGTTCATGAGAGCGAGTTTTATAAGAGACTGAGAAAAAGGGATTTGAGGGAACACGCCTCTGATCTCAGACATCACGCCACACCAATACAAGCCATTATTACATGTAATTAGATTCCATTCATCATTTCAAACATCACGTCGCGACGGTCTTTACACGACTCTTCATATTCATGTAACTCTGAGCTTTGACGCTGTATTAAAACGTTGTAATCCAGGCTCTTGTTATTACTTGGGAATGGAAGAGGAAAGTCAATAAATTATACATGCGCTCGGATGTGTAATGTCCTAATATATGAGATTTTTCCTTTCGTGAAATTTCATACATTTTTTAAAGAACTTATTATGCGAAGAAATCATATGTAATGCGTTGTAGTTTAAACCGGTTTATCAACCGGCACCAGAATAGTGAGAGAAGTCACACAAAATGGCTCTGTCCTACCTGCCATTTGCTCTCCATGTTATACAAAGAATCTCTATATGCTTCTGTAAATATCTCTCCAGAGTTTGCTTCATGGTTGCTGAGTTGAGCTAATGAAGATGTAGCGTCAAGCGCGTTCACTCGGAGATTGATGTAGCTCTTACAGCATTTACCGCTAATCTGCATGCGGCCAGGCGACTGCTCCAGCCAGCGCCGCAGTAATGAAGTCTGCTGTAGTGAAGCTTAAGGGACGTCCACACTACAATATCATCTATTATACTTAAAGCAAAAAAGTATACCCTTGCAGTGAGTGTGCAGCTTCTCTGAACAAGCTGACTTCCCTGAGGTATAATATCAAAGCTAGAATTGCTGAAAAATGATCCTCATTCTCTCAGCAATGTTCTGAAACCTTTGGAGTAAATTTACATATCAATGGCTTAAAGCTAAAGTGTTCCCCAAGTCAGTGAGCAATCGTGGAGGTGCCAATATTTTTGAGCACATTTGATTTTTCCTGAGATGTATCCCGTCAGCTAAGAGCAAGAACACAGACAAATGAGATCGTGAGAGGAAATCTGATTAATCTGAGGTAATGTGGAGCAGATCCATGAATCCAGCTCATCATCCCTCTTTTTCTGTGGAAAGATGAAGGCAAAGGTGAAAAAAAAAAAATCCTATTGAAATATCTTATATCCACATACAGGGGGTTGTCCAAAATAATGTGAACACAGATAAAATATCTCTTTATTAATGTTGGACCACCATCGTGGACCACCATTATGTTGGACCACCATTTGAATTTTATACAGCTTCCAACCTTCACGGAATAGATTCGTACAACTTAGTGGAAGTGTATACCATTAATCTAGCAGAATATCTTCTAGTTGCTTCAGAGAGGTTGGAGCAGCGACCTCAGTCAGGTGACCGAGCTGGCAGGCCAGGGCAGATATTGAAGTTCATACTGGTGCTCCTCAACCCAATATTGAACTGTTTTGGCGGTGTGTATGGACGCTCTCTCACTCACTCTCTCACTCACTCACTCACTCACTCATCTTCTACCGCTTATCCGAACAACCTCGGGTCACGGGGAGCCTGTATCTATCTCAGGCGTCATCGGGCATCAAGGCAGGATACACCCTGGACGGAGTGCCAACCCATCACAGGGCACACACACTCTCATTCACTCACGCAATCACAAGGGACAATTTTCCCTAGAAAAATTTTCCAGACAATTCCCTAGACAATTTTCCAGAGATCAACCTACCATGCATGTCTTTGGACCGGGGGAGGAAACCGGAGTACCCAGAGGAAACCCCCGAGGCACGGGGAGAACATGCAAACTCCACACACACAAGGCGGAGGCGGGAATCGAACCCCCAACCCTGGAGGTGTGAGGCGAACGTGCTAACCACTAAGCCACCGTGCCCCCCTGCCCCCCTTATTTATGATATATAAATAAGTTATATAAATACTGGTTTATATACAGTAACTAGTCATGTAGTATATTAATCCATCTCAAATGAGGGATTCTTACTTCTTACTTTTACCATTTGGAGCAATTTAGTTTATTTCTTCTTATTTACTGCTTCCTACTGCAGCCATTTAGTTCTGGAGTTTTTTCTGATATCCAAAACTGCTTTTTTTATATATCTCGTGGTAGCCAATTTAACCCAAACACAGACTGATATGCTGTATTTACATTTTTACATTCTCACAACCCTCTTTCACTGACATGACATAGCACACACACACACACACACACACACACACACACACACACACACACTGTATGCTTGAACATCACAGCAAATAGGAAAGTCAAGCTGCACCAACATCTATGAGGAAGATTGACACATTGCATTTTAACATTTTTGAATAGTTTTCCATTTTCTTTGAACACCTCCAATGCACAGAGCTGCAGGATCCTTCTCTAACTCACTGCCACTTCACTTTCATTCCTCCCTTCATCCACACACTGATGCCTAGAGAGGGGAAGAGTAGGACATCAGAGGAGGTTGAGGATCTGAGATGCCTTTGTGAGGAACACATTATAGAACAATCTGAGCTGCATCCGCCTCCATAAAACATAACACCGTGAGAAATAAACACAGTAGAGGAATAAACTTTGTCGGAGAAGGGAACGAGTCCCGAATTACAGATCGTCTTGGACAATGTAAAGAACTGAAGTTACTTTTGTTCCCAAATGTTCAGTTTCTGTCCTCCAAATATACATGCTGTATTTATAAGAAGAAACATGGAAAAAACAGTTCCTACAAGCAAGCAAGGAAGAAAGGAAGGAATGAGGGAGGGAGGGAGGGAGGGAGGGAAGGAAGGGAAGAAGGAAGGAAGGATGGAAGGAAGGAAGGCAGGAAGGACGAAAGGATGGAATTAAAGAAGGAAGGAAGGAAGGAAGGAGGAAGGAAGGAATGAATGTGGGAGGAAGGGAGTGAGGGAGGGAGGGAGTGAAGGAAGGAAGGAAGGAAGGAAGGGTAGGAGGGAGGGATGGAGTGAGGGAGTGAAGGAAGGAAGGAAGGAAGGAGCATACAAAATGAAGAGAGTAAAAAAAAAGGAAGGAAAGAGAGAAATGTGGATGAAGAGATATAAAAGGTGGATGTATAGAAGGAACTGGGAGAAAGAAAGAAAGAAAGAAAGAAAGAAAGAAAGAAAGAAAGAAAGAAAGAAAGAAAGAAAGAATTAATGAATTGTGGGAAGGAAGGAAAGAGAGAAAGGATAAAGAGATAGAAAGAATGGAAGGTATGGGAGGAGAAAGAAAGAAAGAAAGAAAGAAAGAAAGAAAGAAAGAAAGAAAGAAAGAAAGAAAGGAGCTGGAAAAAAGGAGCGAGATAAAGAAAGGAAGGAAAGAGAGAAATGTGCATGAAGAGATATAAAAGGTGGATGTATAGAAGGAACTGGGAGAAAGAAAGAAAGAAAGAAAGAAAGAAAGAAAGAAAGAAAGAAAGAAAGAAAGAAAGAATTAATGAATTGTGGGAAGGAAGGAAAGAGAGAAAGGATAAAGAGATAGAAAGAATGGAAGGTATGGGAGGAGAAAGAAAGAAAGAAAGAAAGAAAGAAAGAAAGAAAGAAAGAAAGAAAGAAAGAAAGGAGCTGGAAAAAAGGAGCGAGATAAAGAAAGGAAGGAAAGAGAGAAATGTGCATGAAGAGATATAAAAGGTGGATGTATAGAAGGAACTGGGAGAAAGAAAGAAAGAAAGAAAGAAAGAAAGAAAGAAAGAAAGAAAGAATTAATGAATTGTGGGAAGGAAGGAAAGAGAGAAAGGATAAAGAGATAGAAAGAATGGAAGGTATGGGAGGAGAAAGAAAGAAAGAAAGAAAGAAAGAAAGAAAGAAAGAAAGGAGCTGGAAAAAATGAGCGAGATAAAGAAAGGAAGGAAAAAGAGAAATGTGGGAAAAAAGGATAAAGAGACAGAAATGGTATAGAAGGTGTTTCGGGGAAAAAAAGAAAGAAAGAAAAAAGAAAGAAAGACAGAGAAGTAAATGTCCCTACCTGGCACGGTGACTCGGGCAGCGCGGCTGATGATGGTGCCCAGGTTGTCAATGGAGGCCACACACTGGTACATGCCTTCATCAGGCTTGTTGTAAACAGAGTGCTCCACGGTGCTGATGAACAGAGAGCCGTCTGGGAGGAGGCGTCTGCGCTCGTCTGCCGCCAGGTTCAGGAACGTGCCGTCCTTCTTCCACTCCACCCTCACGGGATACTCGCTGACCACCGAGCAGTTTAACACAGCAGGCAAACCACGTACAGCTGACACATCCAGCGGCTCCACCGAGAACAGCAGCCTAGTGAACGGCCTCACTGCAGAACCTGACGAGACCGGACAACACACGTGAGGAAGAGCACACGTGACGTACAGCGAGAAAGAAAAGCAGAAGCAACCGAATGGAAGAAAATGTGCAGTCTAGATTTTAAAATTCAGTGGAAATACATCTGTAGCTCCTGGCAGCTCTAAGAGAAACGTCATAATTTTATTCGAACTGATTGTTGTCAAGTCACCAATTTGTACTTCTTACTTTAGACTTAAATAAACACATTTCTTTTGGATGAAATAGATAATTACATTAGATTTGTTGCATAATTCATTCATCTTCTACCGCTTATCCGAACTACCTCGGGTCACGGGGAGCCTGTGCCTATCTCAGGCGTCAACGGGCATCAAGGCAGGATACACCCTGGACGGAGTGCCAACCCATCGCAGGGCACACACACACACACACTCATTCACTCACACACTCGCACACTATGGACAATTTTCCAGAGATGCCAATCAACCTACCATGCATGTCTTTGGACCGGGGGAGGAAACCGGAGTACCCAGAGGAAACCCCCGAGGCACGGGGAGAACATGCAAACTCCACACACACAAGGCGGAGGTGGGAATCGAACCCCCAACCCTGGAGGTGTGAGGCGAACGTTCTAACCACTAAGCCACCGTGCCCCCCTATTGCATAATTAAAAGAAAAATAGATAGCAGAAAAATAAAATCAGTGTTTTCAGATAACAATCAGACCAATTATCTGCGTCAGCGGGGCGGCGCAAATACAATTACAGCAAAATGCTTTGTAATGGAACAAAACAAAAAATTGTCTCTTTTACTGGCTCAGGAGTGAAGAATTCCACAAATAACAGGATCTGTATCTCTTTGTTTACTCCGTCAACTTGGTCATCTGACGTATAATTAAAGGAATTTCATTTTTCTGCAGGATAATTTTAGCTCAGTTTTTTCTCAGCAGGATCTCAGAGGCACAGAGACACCTGAGATCCACAGCAGAAGAAAAACAATATATTCAAAGTCTCTTAAAATCTTTATAGAATCCATCAATGTGTCAGAACAATTCTTGAGTTTTTTCGCTCTTAGAGGGCATCATTAAAGATCTGAGGAAGTCATGAAAATACCACGCGCCATTTGGGATATTTTAACAGGGAGTCTTTTCAGCTCTGAGATCACGCTCGGATTTAGACGAACTTACTCCGTCGACGGGGATTTTCCATTAAAATCCTTTTAAGCCAGGACTAGACTTGATCTCTGTGTGCAACAGCATACCTAAGCTGTACAAATGTGGAAAAATCGGGAGCTGTTTTGTGTTCGAGTCTGTGTGGGATCAGTTACACAAATATCTTAAATTGATCTAGACATGTGAGCTGGGGATTTTCGAAACCAGTTTAAATAGAGACGGGAAAACAAGCAAAGTTCAAGTGAGTTGCTCTAAAATCCTACAAAAATGTTTTCGGCACAACAAAAGTGCAATAACGAACGATGATGGGAAAGATTAGCGCTATTGTTTAATCTGATATTAGGAAATATGGGGAAAGTCATCGTGGTGGTGGGGGAGGGGGGAGAGGAAGGGGTGTGGTCGAGCGACAATTTGTGAATAGAGGGTGGAGGCAGGAGTATGAGTGGTAATGATTATCCTGCACCTCGGGGTAATACACTTACAAGTGCTTTGTGTTTCAGTGAGCGAGATGTGGAGATTATCCTAGGAAATGAGAGAGAGCAAGAGAAAGACGTGTGATGAGAGCGAAAGAGCGAGCGCTGACGTAATAATGCGATGCTGCAGGAAAAAAAAAACATTATTAAAGTAATAGCAGTTACAAACCTGCCTTCGGTTACCTTATTCCCATTTGAACCGAACAATTTTCCAAGATTTATCGCTTTAAGAATAAGTGCAATAAACCGTTTACTCTAAAAAAAAAAAAAATGTACACGATTTCTAGTTAGAAATATAAAAAATAGGGCGTGTAGAATATAATCAGTGTTAGGAGTAAAATGCATGTTGGTAGTGGCAATTGCAAAAAAAAAAACAAAAAAAACAAAAAAAAAAACATGGCGTAAATGTTGCTCCGATGTTTTTTGTTTTTCACACCATTTTCTATAAACTCAAGAGAGTCTACGAAATTCCAGGGTGTTTGAAACACTCACACCAACCCATCCGGTAGCAACCAGCACACCTCAAGTCCTTCATACCGAGGGAGTATTAACTGAACTTTTACGGCCTTTAGCAGACGCCCTTATCCATAACAGCCTACATTTTTATCTCATTTTATACAACTGAGTAATTAAGTATATGTATTTCCCAGCAAAGGCAGCTTGGTGGACCTGGGATTCAAACTCACAACCTTCCGAGTTATAGCCCCACACCTTAACCACTAGGCTACCACAACCCCCACCTGACGTGCGTGACTGTATGCATTGTGCTGTAGCGTGATTTATTCATTCATTCATCTTCTACCGCTTATCCGAACTACCTCGGGTCACGGGGAGCCTGTGCCTATCTCAGGCGTCATCGGGCATCGAGGCAGGATACACCCTGGACAGAGTGCCAACCCATCGCAGGGCACACACACACACACTCATTCACTCACGCAATCACACACTAGGGACAATTTTCCAGAGATGCCAATCAACCTACCATGCATGTCTTTGGACCGGGGGAGGAAACCGGAGTACCCGGAGGAAACCCCCGAGGCACGGGGAGAACATGCAAGCTCCACACACACAAGATGGAGGCGGGAATCGAACCCCAACCCTGGAGGTGTGAGGCGAACGTGCTAACCACTAAGCCATTGTGACACCCCCCCGCCCACATGATTTACTTCAGTTTAAATTGGACAGCGAGTGTATATAAAACGGTAACTATAAAATTTTCAATTTACCAACTCGGTCATCCAGTCTGTAGTGGCTACATCCATAATTGCATATTATAAAATATAGTTATACTGTAGCTCAGTCTGTAGCTAAGATTATTTGTAGACTGTATCACAGGTTGTGAACTATATTAACGTAATATTCAGTAAAATAATTTCCACTTACGGGCCATGTGTCACGACTGTTTAACCCACATGGCTTCGTGTTTCGCTCTGAAATGAGCCGATTTGTTAACATGCTAAAGTTTATAGTATCGCTCAGCATACTTTTTCTCCCATGAAGCAGCACGAGGACCATCACAAAAATCCTGTGCCTCTAAATCCGGATTACGCACTTGGCATGGTGGCACAGCATATGGCTTTGGAAAGGCTATATTTCACACAGAGCAGACAGGCCAATCTATCCAGGGCCAACACTGATGGTGCAGTAAGGGATATGACTGTGCATCCTTGACCCCAGAGCAGCGAGACAGCTCGAAAATAAGGCTGTCAGCTTGATGAGTATGAGCCATTGCTCTCTGTCCGCAAGCCCCAGAGTAAAAAATATCCACTTTAGAAACAGCCTCGGTCAGCTCAACCTCACGCAACTGATAGGAGAACATCACAGGAAAATGAATACGACCAGGGGACAGAGAGAAGGAGGATAGGGAGAAGGACGAAAAGAGAGATACTCCAGGCCTGTTAAGCAGCGAGTGTACGTGTTTAAGGAAGAACATATTGGACCGTATTTGTTATTTCTCTGAATAGAGATTACTGATCGAATCCACATAATAATTAAATAAATAAAAAGGCAAAAATAACAAGTATTTGGTATCAGATAAAGTTTTTGTACATGTTAAAGCAATGAAGTGCCAAATCTGATTCATCCAAATCTAATCAGTCATGTAAAAGTAGTAAATACTAAAAAGTCCACTTTATTAGGAACACCTGTAATATACATTTATTTAGTTATATAAGTACATTGCTCAACAGATCAATAGTGTTTTGAGGGACCACATAGATAGATAGACAGACAGACAGATAGATAGATAGATAGATAGATAGATAGATAGATAGATAGATAGATAGATAGATAGATAGATATATAGGTAGATAGATAGACAGACAGACAGACAGACAGATAGATAGATAGATAGATAGATAGAGTCAAGCTAATCCTATATGTAAACTATATGCAACAGACATTGTACTCAAGACTGAAAATGTCAACCCATGTAAGTTGCCTATGTCACGCATAAGCAATGTCTATAAGGCCCAGCAGTGAGTAGACAGTGCAGATACAAGCAAGCTCTGTTCAAACATATGACAATTGCGCAAATGAGCAGAAGATATTTAAGTAAAGATATTTTAAAATGATGTACGTCTAAAGCGGTCTAATATCAGACTGTAAACACAATAACGGTGCATTCACTAATCAATGAGTCTATTTTGTCCAGCACAGGTTCTGCACCGAGTATTGAGGAAATCAGAAGGATATGCACATCAGCAATTATCATCAGGTGGCCGTTCATGTGGGTTTATGTTGTGTACGTCTCGTCATGAGTCTCAATCGTGGCCAAAATCAGGATACACGCAAACCGAAGTGTCAGGGACAGTAACACTAGGGGGACATTTTGGCAGGTTTGTTTTGTCTTGTGTCATGTGCTTTTGATTATGTGTGTTAGCCTGGACACCTGTCCCTTGTGTTTCAGTGATTGTCTTCCCTATATATACCTGTTGTCTTGCGCTTGTTGGTTTCTATTTTGTTTTTCTGTTGCCTTGGTGTCCCTAGTGTTTTCCTTGTGTTTGTAGGTTTTGCTGTTTTTGTTAAAAACCCCTTTTTTTATGTTATCCCTTCATTTGGGTCTGAATTTTATCCTTAAAGACCTTATAGTAAAGTCTGTATATCAGGGAGCCATTTTGGCCAAAGGCAGCTATAGGCAATAATAATAAAACTGAAAGAAAGAAAAGAAATAAAACCTTTCAAACACAGATTTGCTCTTAAATCAGGTAAAATTTACAATGCGTGGCCTTCGGATCCAATAATACCGAGTGTTTCTCCATAATTAATGAAGTGTTCCATGTATAAGATTTTTCTTCTTTCAACTGCTCCAATTGATCATTTATCAGCATATTTGATTTTTTTTAAACGTCTTTATACAATTCTATCCAGGCTTGGGACCAGCAGTGGAATCACTGGGAGGATCTTATGCAGCCCCAGTGGCTGGGGTTGTCTCCCTGGCCAATATTCATAACCAAATATGCACTGCAAAAAGTCCTTGAAAAATAACCTGCCGTTAAATTGATGAGATAAAGCACATACAAGCATAAACCCAATGATCAAAACCCCCATATCAATAAGAATTAATATTGCATTGCTCGTCCTTTTGCTGTTATTCTAACCTCCACTTTTCTAGGAAGACTTTCCACTAGATTAGCGTGGCTGTAGGGATTTGCTCATTCAACCCCAAGAGGTCTAGGGCACAGCTGTCAGGGTTCTGTGCAGGCCGACTGAGTTGTTCCACTCCAAACTTCAAAATTTTGGCTCAGGATATTGTCATGCTGGATGTTTGAACCTCTTACTGCCATTGACATGAAACTGTAATATAACAACATTGTGTTTCAGCTAGGCAAAGAATTAACCTACAACATGCAGTGCACTTTTAATATGAAAGGTTGGCTATTACAGTAGCTTAACCAACATGACTAGTAAAGAAAGGTTTTCACTTTGATACTGTGTGAATATCCTGCAGTAAAGGATTGTGGCTGTTCTCCCACCATCTACATAACCACTGATAGCTGGTAATCTGGACGCATCACATCCAATGACAAGCATCTCCAATTTAAGACTGATAAAAACGGTCAATCCCTGACTTAGTAGACAGAGTAACTAGCTGAAGATTATTCTTACATTATGAATGCCAGACATAGCTGCAAACATGATAATGGCTCGTCTTGCCAAACCGTGTTTTACTGACTGCTATTACTGAGTACAGAAAACTGACAGCTTGGTGTGACAATAAAAAACTGGAAAAAAATTATTTCCTGTAATAAAAAAAAAAAAACAGCAACGGTATCATTGTAATAAAATATATTATATCTGGCTACTTCTAGGACACTACTGAAATGAGCTCACTGTAATTCTTTCAAAATGTATTTCACTTTAATTTATGTTTAAGTGGAGGAAGTGTCTGCCGTCTACTATCCAAAGAGGTATACAAGCATGTAGGGCTGGGCGATATGGCTGAAAACTGTATCACGATATCGGTGTTTCATATCGGTCGATATCGATAATCATTGATATTTTTTATGACCCATTTAAAATAAGGACCAGGAGAAAAATCTATTACATTTAAACATTTTTATTTTAAGCTTAACCTTCCTCTGATCATAATCCCCTCAGTTATTAAGACAGAAATGTCACCAACCAGGAAAACTCACATAATTATAATGTAAACATACTGTAAGTCTAAAGTCTCAATGAACACTTAACAATTATCTCTTAACATTTAAGGTGCAAAATGAAAGAAAATGGAAGAAATGCTTAATAAAGTGTCATAAAATAGTGCAAAGTGTTAAATATAAACATAAAGAAACCTGAGAATTTAGTGCAAGTTTAGTGCTAGGAAGTTCACTAGCTGTTCACCTTCTGGTGACTACGGTCATTCTGCCGTACTAGCGTGCTGACTTTTCCTCTTTTATTTACAATTTCCTCGCTCGCTGAGGCTCATTTTCTGCTTATCAGTCGCCGGTTGCTGAAGAGGAATCCAGCAGACCAGCACGAGACAACGATATGGCGCAACCAAACGTGATACTGTTACATGATTGGCTGTTAGCGTGTCAGCGAGTGCCTTTGTTAACGCAACCAAACTTTCTTCGCAACCTCTGTTGTCTTCCCGACAAAGAATAAAAAATACCAAACGTTTTATCGAACACATTTTTTATTGATATCGATCACGTGTCTATCGCGATACATATCGTTATCGTTTTATCGCCCAGCCCTGCAAGCATGTAACAAACATACAGGCATGTAGGCACTAGTGGTAACAGGTAACACACACACACACACACCCTCCTTTTCCTCTGCACCACGCCTTCATAAAGTTCACAGCAACAAACCAACCATGACTCCATCTTTCATGCAAACAACCTCGCTCTAACTCCTTTACCTTCAAGAAGAGATCAAAGGATATAAAAGAAGAAGAGAAAGCGTGGTTTTGCTTTCATTTACCCTGAAACCAAAGCATCTGAAACCAAAGCTCGCTTCAAATATATAGCTAGTGTTGCCTCGGGGGCATGCAGGCATCTAACTGTGCACCAACAGGTCAGAAATGCCCCGTCCTCCAGATAATGTGTGTCTGATTGGAGGCCATTACATAGAATTACATCTCTGTGTACAGCCTGTGTGTTTGTGAATGCCTCTAATAATAATAAAAAAGCACACACACACATACACACACACACACACACACAGAGCCTGGAAAAGTGGCTCATGCAGCAGGGATAAAGTGAGTTACTGAGCTAGGTGTGCAGAATAGTATTCCAGCAGTAACAGTGAAAATGCTTCAGGAGGGAATAAACCTTTGCGTAATCCATTTCCATCAGGTCAGTCTGACAGATACAGTGCTGTTAAAATGCACAGACCTGTCCTGGTGGAATAGGATCTCAACTGAGGGAAACAGTTGCTAATGAGCTGGAGAAAGAGTTTCCAGACTGAGAAGTACATCTACAATTGTTCTGACTGACATATAGTGACATAACATAAAAAAAAAAAAAAAAAAAAAAATGGCACTTTAAATTAAACATCTATGACTAACTCCCTGCCACAAGATGGCAACTTCTATCAGTTGTTATAGGATACAATACAAAACGTTTTCTTAGATCGTAGTTCTTATAAAGGGATGTGGTAGCCTAGTGGTTAAGGTGTTGGGCTACCAATCGGAAGGTTGTGAGTTTGATTCCTACGTCCACCAAGCTGCCACTACTGGGCCCCTGAGCAAGGCCCTTAACCCTCAATTGCTCAGTTGTATAAAAAATGTAAGTCGCTCTGGATAAAGGTGTCTGCTAAATGCTGTAAATGTTATAAACCATAATCCTGTCCTGTTGCATTCCAGTGTTAATAACTAATTTACGTCACCAGAGCTCAGGTTACTGTCTGTGCTGTGCTGAGTTTCATGCGGTATTCCCAGGAAATCTTGGAAACCTCTGCAATTCATTTATTCATTTTCTACCGCTTATCCGAACTACCTCGGGTCATGGGAGCCTGTGCCTATCTCAGGCATCATCGGGCATCGAGGCAGGATACACCCTGGACGGAGTGCCAACCCATCACAGGGCACACACACACTCTCATTCACTCACGCAATCACACACTACGGACAATTTTCCAGAGATGCCAATCAACCTAGCATGCGTGTCTTTGGACCGGGGGAGGAAACCGGAGTACCCGGAGGAAACCCCCGAGGCACAGGGAGAACATGCAAACTCCACACACACAAGGCGGAGGCGGGAATCAAACCCGCAACCCTGGAGGTGTGAGGCGGACGTGCTAACCACTAAGCCACCGTGCCCCCGAACCTCTGCGATGTTCATTCAAATCTTTTGACAATCTGATCCTTTGCATTCTGTATGAAATGCAATATCTAGTGCCATCTCTGTGGTGAATGATTGGAGTTTCAAAGTTGGTCCTGTCAGGTTCTGAAGAAGACTGCCCTGAAAACTGCAGACTGCCCTGTTGTATACTGTTGAATTTGAAAGTTTAAAATGAAATTACAATTTTCTCTAACATTTATGCTTAATGATCAAGCCTAAGGTGACGGTGGTGAGAAAAAACTCCCTGAGATGATATGAGGAAGAAACCTTGAGAGGAACCAGTCTCAGAAGTGAACCTGGATGACACTGGACAGGAAATAATGTCAATGTAAATAATGTCCTTTCTACAATGGTTTATAGTCCAGTGACATTTTTCATTTTAATAGCTCTGGTAAGAACAGTGGTGGCTGTAGACACACTATATGGACAAAAGTATGTGGGTCAATCCATCTAGTTCCTGGGTTCATGTTCTTCACCCACACCCATTGCTAACAGGTGCATAGAATCAAGAACATTAGCCATGTGATCTCCATAGACTTAAGAAACTGTAGCACCCAACATTAGCACAAGAACTTTGCATCAGGATGTTCATGAGATGTGTTTTTTCATGGCTGAGCAGCAGCACACAAGCCTAAGATCACACTATGTGCATTGCCAAGCTTTGGCTAGCGTGGTGTAAAGGTTCGGTGGTTCGGTAGGTGCCAGTTTGCTACCTGCCAGAATACATAGCATAGTTCTAACTGTAAAGTTTGGTGGAGGAGAGATATTGGTCCAAGGCTGTTTTTTAGGGTTTGGGTCACTTAGGGGCTTTTTACACCTGATCACTTCATGCGTTTTCTGTGATCAGATAGCTATCCGATGATAAAAAGACCAGGTCTAAATGCCCTCCGAAAAGTTTTCGAGACGGATATAAACCCGATCGTTCAAACCACTTCAGGAGGTGGTCTCGGACGCATTTTAGATAAAACTGGACAGGTGTAAATGAATGTGGTTGTTCAAGCCACATACGTCAGCGCTATACTCCTCCCAAACGGAAGTACGTCACTTGCAAGTGACTCACGAGTCGTGCATCGCGCCAGAAACAAATAAATGTAAATGCTGTTTTTTGTAGCATAAACGTCGTAACGAGTTTTATCGTCTTCTTTATGATTGCATTCTGAAAACCGCGTACACCAAAACGTGTTCCGTTTCAATTACCACGGAAATGAGGTAAAATATATTAGCATTTTGGGCAGGAGTAGAAAGATCGGATCGATATCCGATTCGGCGAGACGCATTTATGTGGCCTAATGTAAATGGAACAGTTTTAACAAATCAGATAGCTATCGGATCAGAGAAAACACATGAAGTGACCGGGTGTGACCATGAAGTGGCCCTTAGTTCCAGTGAAGGGAAATGTTTGTATGCTACAGCATATGAAGACATTCTAGACAACTTAATGCTTTCAAATATGGGGCCCGGTTTCCTGTTCCAGCACAATGTCCATGTGAACAGAAGACACAGAAGGTTTGATGAGTATGGTGTGGAGAAATTTTTGCCTTCTCATCCCACAGCACGTCCTGACCTCAGGAACGAATTAGCGTTAGGTCTGTAATGAACTCAGAAATTATGCTGACCTGTTCCTCAAGAGCTCTTGGTTCCACAATTTCCACTCGAATATAATATGTTGTAGAAAGGACATTATTTACATTTACATTATTTCCTGTCTAGTGTCAACCAAACGAGGATGAGGTTCACTCCTGAGTCAGGTTCCTCTCAAGGTTTCTTCCTCGTATCATCTCAGGCTTGCTTATTAGGAATATATATTAGGGATAAATAATTGTTTAATAGAATATTTAACAGTTTTCATTTTGTTTCTATACTTCTGTAAAGCTGCTTTGAGATCATTCAAATGAATTGAATTGAACTGAAATCGAACTCAGCCGGAAAAGGGTGGCTTGCCCCCTTCAGGTTGGTGGAAAGCTCCTGCCTCAAGTGGAGGAGTTTAAGTATCTTGGGGTCTTGTTCACGAGTGAGGGAAGGATGGAGCGGGAGATCGACAGGCAGATTGGTGCATCTTCTGCAGTGATGTGGTCGATATACCGGTCTGTTGTGGTGAAGAAAGAGCTGAGCCGCAAGGCGAAGCTCTCTATTTACCAGTCGATCTACGTTCCTACCCTCACCTATGGTCATGAGCTTTGGGTCATGACCGAAAGGACAAGATCCCGGATACAGGCGGCTCAAATGAGTTTCCTCCGCAGGGTGGCTGGGCGCTCCCTTAGAGATAGGGTGAGGAGCTCGGTCACTCGCGAGGAGCTCAGAGTAGAGCCGGTGCTCCTCCACATGGAGAGGAGTCAGCTGAGGTGGCTCGGGCATCTGTAACGGATGCCTCCTGGACGCCTCCCTGGGGAGGTGTTCCGGACATGTCCAACCGGGAGGAGGCCCTGGGGAAGACCTAGGACACGCTGGAGGGACTATGTCTCTCGGCTGGCCTGGGAACGCCTCGGTATTCCCCTGGAAGAGCTGGAGGAAGTGTCTGGGGAGAGGGAAGTCTGGGCGTCCCTGCTCAGACTGCTGCCCCCGCGGCCCGGCCCCGGATAAGCGGTAGAAGATGGATGGATGGATGAAATCGAACTAATTAAACACCCCCCTAATCTGTATAAAACTAGCTGTCTGATTTACATGTTAGCTTTGCTATCTGATCAGTAAAACAAGCTAACTTTGGGGGGGGATTGTAGAACCGGTTCCAGGAATAATTTGAGCTGGATGATTGGATTTGTTGCTTTAACTAATTGGCACAGAATTTCAAAAAGCTCAGTTCATGTGTTGTTTTACGCTGAAGTTCTGCACAGCGCCTTTGTCACACACTCAGTAGAAAACTAACGCCATCACGATATCATTGTGAATGTAGGGTTATTCTTATAGAGCGAGTTTGGAAAAAAACAAAAAAAAACTTTTATCACTAAAACTGGATCAAACAGGTACAGCTCTCCTGACCTGCTTGTGCAGTGTGGATCTTATAAGGCTTTGAGTTAGAGTAGACTAATTCAGCATGGCAGTGAAGAGGGCCCGTTTCAGCCCTTTCACTCCAGAGCCATTCATGATGAGGGAAGCAACACTTTCAACACTAACAGTGAGTGTTGACGTGGTAGTGGGGGGTGTTCAAGAGGACGCCCCCGGGCCTCAAGGGTTACCATGGTGAGATTTTCTCCACGCTCTTCAAGAGCAGCAGGAGGGGGAAGTCACTCTACAATAGATCCATTGAAGAAGCATCGAATGGATACGGGGTGGGACTTTTCCCATTAATCAAATAAAAGATAAGGCCTCACTGATATTCCATGCAAGTGCAGATGAGTTTTGAAAGTTAACACGGGTCATCTCGGGTCTCGGCTTGTTTATTTCCCCGTAAAGTCCGAGCATCGTCTGCTCTCCCGTGTTTTAAGGGTCTCTGTTTTACATCATGAGAAAATACGGTTTAACAAAGTCTCATAAATAAAATCTTTCCAAAGTCTGGGGTCCCATCATCCAACATTTAAATGATAACGACAAGATTTTGACATATGTGTGATATTAAGATTTCTAAGCCGATTCCTATATTTGTGAGCCGTATTTCTCCTTTTGTACCTTATTTAGACATTTATGTCATTTATGTCACACCCTTTTTGTTGTGGCTTTTTTATTGTGCGTATAAAACCAAAAAATTACAAATGAATAAAAAAAAAGTTTGAGCATTTTGGTTCTGTGTGTTCACAAATCTGAGTGTGAATGAGGGTGAGTGTGTGAATCAGTCCCCACCCCCTTAACTTTAGACAAACGCACTCCATTTAATACCGAATCCACATTTTAACCCTCACTAAACACCATTCCACAAGCATCCCTGTCTGTAAGTAGAAAAGGCCGGTGCAGCCTAGCGCACAATCCTCACGCTCAAGCTCAAGAGCCAAGCAGGAAATTGATTTTAGATGCCATTAGTTCACCCTGCTAAAGGGGTGGGGTTGGGGGTTGTGGCTGGTTGGGAGGAAGCCACAAAAACACTGAACATCAGAGCAAAACAGCCTTCACCTGCAATAATTCTCTGCTCATTTGGACACAGGCAAAGCTGCAACAAGGAAAGGGAAGATAATGATGATAAATAATAGCCCAGAATCCAATTAATCTAACTGAGTTTCCTCCTCAGGGAAGGCGAGAGCAACAGAGGAATCTCTGCTACCACCCGAGCCTCGCTGCAGGACGTTTCTGGCGACAAAGCGTCTAATACTGCTGTCAGCTCAGACAGCCATTAAATTCTCTTCCAGGAACAGAGGCGGAGAACCGTGATTATGTGCTCAGTGACTGTCCTGATTGCTGTGAAGGTTTGATCGCTACATTATACCCATTAAAACTTCTTTAGAGTTTGGACAACAATAATATAATGTACCTTTATGTAAATGCAGAAGACGCCATGTGTACGTGCTCGAGCCGTCTGTGATCAGCGGGTCGTTCGTATTAGCGCTGTTGGGAAGTGAACTTTGCGACCTCCGTGAGCTGCGAGGGGATTTCCACAAATACGTAGCGTTAAAGCATGAAATTACTGTATGTTCATGGTTAGGTGGAGATCATGATCTGTGGAACTGTTTCAGATAATAAAATTACATGGGATTTTGGCCACAATATGACGTACATGTAACGAGGCTGGGGGAACGGTGGCTTAGTGGTTAGCACGTTCGCCTCACACCTCCAGGTTCGGGGTTCGATTCCCGCCTCCACCTTGTGTGTGTGGAGTTTGCATGTTCTCCAAGTGCCTCGGGGGTTTCCTCCGGGTACTCCGGTTTCCTCCCCCGGTCCAAAGACATACATGGTAGGTTGATTGGCATCTCTGGAAAATTGTCCCTAGTGTGTGATTGCGTGAGTGAATGAGAGCGCGTGTGTGCCCTGCGATGGGTTGGCATTCCGTCCAGGGTGAATCCTGCCTTGATGCCCAATGACGCCTGAGATGGCGTCATTGTGACCCGTGACCCGAGGTAGTACGGATAAGCGGTAGAAGATGAATGAATGTAACGAGGCTTGCTGGATCTAACTGAACAAAGAGGTCATAGCCTTCGACCTGTAGGGCTACGTGGTTTTACCCATGAGGTGGCTTGAAGGAAACAAATCCACCCTGAACAGCTTATATATCAATATTTCTAATTACTATGTGACCTTCGGTGAACTTCTGACTGAATGACTTCAACGTCTTTCCTCAACATGCTTATCAACTTTCACTTTGGTTAACGGTTTCCTAAAATGCCCACAATGCCTTTGACTATGTGCTCACAGTGATGACACTGATACCTAAAAAAACTGATGCATAAGCACTTTAAACCTTTAGTCCTTTAATCCAGTTCTCTCAACTCCTCATCTCAACGTTCTTCTCATCAGAGAACGCTCCAGAACTTCAAGTTCCCTGCATATACTCCCATCAACACCACAATGTCATCATCTAAGAGATCGCCAAATACCTAATGAGCCTAGTTTCTGTCCTGACATGTAGCTGCATTGCATTCTGGAACTTCTCCACTACTTCTACTATCGATTTCTCATGAATATCACCTTCAACATCTCTGAAAATGTTCGTGTTAACTCTTGTAACAGAAACCAACAACTATTTTGTTGTGTTCATGTTCAGCATTAGATGCCTTTGTCATGTCACTCCGCTATAATGCTTCATGAGTCATATGAAACTAGACACCCAGCACAACATTTAGTTCCTTTGGCATCTAGAAACCAGCTGAAAATGGACTGTAAGAAATTACACATCTAAAAGAGCTCATTCCTAAAAAGGTTTAAGTATCATAAGGTAATAAGTTTAGGACTCTAAATGTATAAACTTGATTTAAAGGCCGGGTCTCCGATTTTTGAGAAATGCTTCAGAAAACTGAGTCGGGCCGAATAATAAACACAAATCAAAACAAATGTGTAGCCAATGAGCAGAAAGGGGCGGGGCTTGTCAATATGCGGCGGAGAGAGTGTTCAGTGCGCATGTGTGACATTAGTTGAAAGCGGATTTAACATTAACATGGAGGATAAAAACAAAGAAAGAAAGAGAAGAAAGACTTACGATAAGGTAAGAAGTAGGACGTGTTAATATAGGATCAGCTTTCCAGCGCTGGAGAGAACTGAAGGAGCAGGAAGTTGGTCACATATTCACAGATTGGAGTTTCCTGAGTCAATAACTCCTGAGCTAAACGCTGTTACTACACAAATAACACCTCTTTTCTATCGTAGTAATGTAGAGACGCAGCTACAACCGTGTTTTGTGTAGTAACAGTGTTTAGCTCAGGAGTTATTGACTCGAGAAACTCCAATCTGTGAATATGTGACCAACTTTACTTAAGACGCAGAGGCGCTTTTTTCCTTCTCGATAGGTGAGTAACGTTGGTTTTGCTTTGTTACACAGAACTAATATATGTCTTTGTCCTTTACATGATTATACTTGTGTGTCATTTTTGCTTGTTTGTTTATCTGCAATCGTATTGTTCTTCCCTTCAGCTATGATAAGGACACATTTCTTTCCATTAGTTGCCTGGGTTACGTATGTATGTGTGGGGCGATGCTATCAATACAGGGGTGGGACCCGTTTGGGTTAGGGGCGTGTTTGTTTTGGTGATTTCAAATGTCAACATTGGCTTTCAAAAATCGGAGACCCCACCTTTAATCGGTAGTATGGGAGCGGCAGCAGGACATGAAGGATCACCACGAACAAAGGGCCTACGTGACCGCGATTACCATTTAAACTGACCATTTGGTTGATAACAATTGTAACAATACCAAGCCAAGGTGTACGTGACCACGATTAACATTTAAAGACATCCGGCTAGACAACAAGGTGTAGCCCAGCCATTTGGAAGACACTCAGTCCTTACGCTCAATACACATTGTGGAACCTCATTTATACTACAAAAAGGTTAAACAGTATAAAACTAAACAGTATAAAAGCAGGATTTGTCCTGAGTTCTTACTGACTCAGATGAACCCAACGTACTTCATGTATTTTGTCACTGCTATACTGGAATAAACTTCTTGTTCTTTATTAAGATCTTCACCATCATCGTCTTATTCTCACACACATTTTTTATTTCTTACAGGACCCAAGACTTGCCACGATGAAGGTCTTAACCTTTTTCTTTATTTAATTTAATTCAGTTTAATTTGTTTGTATTACCAGAGGCTAAATAATGAAATTTCCACCTGTTTTATTCAGCATTGAATTTCGTGACACACTCCACAGTGGTGGTTTAATGTCTCGTAGGACAAGTTGACACTCAGGGCTTTAAGAAATTGTTGCTTTTCATTTTTCACTTTGCAAGTGTTTCTGTTTTTCTCTAGCCGAATAGGAGCAATATATTCATAGAAAGGTTCCAAGACAAAAAAAATAAATAAAACAGTTTGTTTTGTCCTCACAAATCTTCAAAGTAAATGGTGATATCCTCTCTGAGATGCCTTAGGTGCTTGTTCGTAAGTCTCTTTGTAATGACGTCCTTTCTATGACTGCATATAGTCAAGTGTAGTTATGTAACTAATGCATTTAATTCATTTATACTAAGTGAAAATGTCTGATTAGTCAATTTCCATTCCACTAGCAGAAGTAGACGTGAGTGTACTGGAAAAAATAAGCTAACAGATGGAGAGGAACACAGAAAGAAAAAAAAAATACCATTTACCAACAAATAAGCACCAAGACCCAATTAGTACACAATAAATCATTCAATGTAAACATATTTTATGTATTTCAGGCTGGATTTTAGCTTTAAAACCAAAACCCGGTTATTATGGCACCGTTATTAAAATAGACCTTGACAAAAAAAAGCCTTGGTAGATATTTTTAATCTGAAGCTTGTCTACACTCAAATGTCTTTTCTCTAAATAGAAACTGATTCTCATATAGAACCAAAATGTTAGCCACATTCATGTTCCAGATGAGAACACGTATGGAATGCGACTGCATGAAATCGACATTACGAGCCCAACTACAGCATACTGCATGACCACATGACCACACGGAGCAGAAATATGAAGACTTAAAAAAAATAAAACATTTCCTCCGACCAAAATCGTCAGGTCGGATTTAGCGTGCTGGAGAATCGGTTCAAAGATAGTTTGAACTGTCCTGGTGTGTAAAAGTGAGCTGGATTTTCAGACACAGGAAAAAAAAAAAAAGAAAGAAAAGAAAAGTCTTTCCCTTAGTGGTCTTACCACATTGACACGCATGGGACGGTGTGTCTGACGCAGAACCATCAGTTAGGGCCAACGTACAGCATTTTTAATTCAGTTTATTTGTATAGCACTTTTAACAGCTGCCATTGTCTCAAAACAGCTTTGCAGAAGAATGGAAAGAGAATAAAAAAAGTTTCAAATTAAAATACTACTTGATCTCTAATATCTATCCCTAATAAGCTAGTCTGAGGCGACGGTGACAAGGAATAGCAATGTGAGTTTGAATCCCAGGTCCACCAAGCTGCCACTGCTGGGCCACTGAGCAAGGCAGAGGTGGGAGGTCTCAAGTCTCAAGTCTTAAACTTCAAGTCTCAAGCAAGTCCGAGTCAATTTTTGTGAGAGTCAAGTCAAGTCAAGTCAAGTCAAGTCACTGATTTATGTCAAGCAAGTCAAGTCAAGTCGTAGCTTGAGTCAAGCAAGTCATACAGATGTTTGATGATTTAACTAAATTTATATATTAAACAAAGTTAAATCTACAGTATTTATGGACTATGAGAGTTTTATTGGCACCAAAAAATGATTATATGCATTTATTTTTAAAAGGTGTCCACATACAGGTGAGTTGTAAATACAATAAAAATCTAAGAATGAATAAAAATCAAAACTACAAAGAATAAGATGTAAATGTAACTGAAATAAGGCCAACATAAAAGCATGAAAAGTTTCAATATACCTCAAACATGGCAGAAGACCATGGAAAAGTATATATAAAAAAGTGCAATGGTTTCTATGCAACCAAATGGCATTTATTGAACAGGCATTCCCTTTTAATGGGACATGAACACATCCTTAAATTAGATCCTTCCTTTTTAACAACAGAATAACAACAGCAATCAATCACGTCAATCAAAAAACGTAAATTATTGAATCCCACAAACCTTGAAGTGAATTAACTATTGGAGAGAGAGAGAGAGAGACAGGGACATAGAGAGAGAGACAGAGAGAGAGAGAGACAGGGACATAGAGAGAGAGACATAGAGAGAGACAGAGAGAGAGATGATTGGAGTGAGAGTAATTTATTAATTAAAGGGATAGTTCACCTAAAAATTAAACTTCTGTTATCTTTTTATCACCCTCATGATGTTACAAACCTGTATAAATTTCTTTGTTTTGATGAACACACATGTAGATATTTTGAGGACTGTTTGTAACCAAACCATTCATGAGCCCCATTCACTTCTATAGTGGGAAAAAAGAACACTATGTTGTGTTCATCAAAACAAAGAAATTTATACAGGTTTGTAACATCATGAGGGTGAGAAAATTATAAAAGATTTATTTTTTTTTTTTTGGGTGAACTATCCCTTTAATTCGAATGTGTGTGTGTGTGTGTGTGTGTGTGTGTGCATGCGAGACAAGAATATGGCTGTGCTTTATAGTTTTTTATATTTATATTTATATTTATGTTTTTTATATATATGTGCATCCCCATAAACGATCCATACGCTTTTCACACAAAGCCACTGAAGAACACTGAAGACCAATTATAAGTGCTATTGCAAAACAGCTGACATTTCCACATAAACTGTGACCAAACATTTACACTACATTGCGCTTACTAAAAATTTAATTTGATAGAACTTTGTCGTTCCATTGTGAGCGATGTGGTCGCATTCTGCTGTTCTTCTCTTCTCATCTTGCACAAAATCCCGGTACCCGAACTTAATTATTTTTGGTGTGGCGCCTTTCATGTTTCGTCACGACTGTTAAGGTTTATTAGTTAGTGCGCGCGCTCCCTCTGCTTGCCTGCTGCAAACAAAGAAACAAGTTATTTCGAGTCATTTAACTCAAGTCCGAGTCAAGTCTCAAGTCATGAATGTCAAGTCAAAGTCAAGTCGAGTCCTTTTTTAATATTTGTCAAGCAAGTCTCAAGTCTCAAATTTGCGACTTAAGTCTGACTCGAGTCAAGTCATATGACTCGAGTCCCCCATCTCTGGAGCAAGGCCCCTAACACTCAATTGCTCAGCTGTATAAATGAGATAAATGTAATTTGCTCAAAATGCTGTAAATGTAAAGAAAAACTACCTGAGATGATATAAGAAGGAAACCTTAAAAGGACCTAATGAATGTGAACATACAGTTCTGCAGAAAATAGCTGCACATGCTGCACAATTCTCACAGCTAACCAAAATCAGATCTAATCTCTCAGGTTGACCTGTGTTTGTGTATCTGCCGGAGAAAATAACTGCGAAACAGGAGCGTATTGCCATTGCCAGGAACAATGCTGGTCTACCATCGTCATGGCAACCTTCTGAATGGTGACTGGTCTGAGTAACCAATCATATCGTCTGGCAAGAATCGAACCCGGACCTCCACCGCATGCATCGCCTTGAGCAGGTAAACTCTGTCAGAGAGACAAATGAGATCATGAAGGACTGGAGCGCAGGGTTTGACAGCACCTGTGTCATATCCCAGGATTCCCTGTGGTGCCTGGAACAGTGGGAGTTTCCCATGATGGACAGGCTCAGGGTGGAGAACCCTGAGGTGGTCCAGCTACTCTGCCCAGGTGGGCTGTTTGTAACTGTGAAAGAATGTATGTGTGTGTGTGTGAGTGAGAGAGAGAGAGAGAGAGAGAGAGAGAGAGAATGAGAGAGAGAGAAAATACGTCTGAATTATGTGCATGATGAGCACAGCAATTTGAAGAATGTGTATAAATAGTGTCTCATACTGAGAGACACAAGTGAGACAGCATGAGTGTGTGACAAATATGAACTGTGTGTGTGTGTGTGTGTGTGTGTGTGTGTGTATCAGAAGAAATATTATCATATTTCCCATGATAATATAATACAGAATATAATATAATATTGACCATTCAGATATGGTTTTAACATCAGATTCATGTCATCCAATCACAATCGGTCAGTAAGAAAGAAATAAATAAACAATGTACGTGTGAAGTTCCTCATGAGAGAAATAAGTGAGTAGTGTAAACTGTGTAGAGAGAAAAGAAATGGTCACACTACACTTTTCATTCTATTGCGAATGCTGGAGACCGCAAAGAAGCTTCGTATTTCATTACCTTCGAAAGTTGTTGAATTCGTATCATATTATCAACAGAAGCCTGACACTTCACGGCAAAGAGACCTCTTATTTGTGCTCCTAGTTATAACGTTGGAATCTACCGAGGCTGGTTGTGTTTGTATCGTGTAATGACCGATTGCTTGTGTCAGTTTTGACGCTTGTGCAATGTTTATGCATTTTTTTTTCTGTCTGTTCATTTAGACTTGGTGTTGGAATTATATCTGGCTCGGGTGGATGGAGTTTACATTATTTTTAAGACTCCTGAGCTTTGCAACAGAAAAGCTCTAATGTCAGGGCACTTTGGGTTCGAGTACGTAGCTGGGAATCCAAGATAGCGTGGCCTTGTTATATGGGGTCAGAATTGTTTCGTTATTCTGAATAAATATACTATGATCCACAAATAAATATAAAGAGTTTCACAAATATTTTTTAAATCAACAATTGCACAATAAGCAAACCGTAAATATATGTTACAAATTTCACAAAAAGAAATGAAATTCACAAATAAATAAAATGGGATTTGCAAATTTATAAATTTATATATATACATTTAATTGTATTTACACAAATAGGTGGACTCCGCCCACCGTCTACTCCAGCCAATCGGACAACGGTCTCGTGGCGCTGACCAATCGTGGCACGGTCTATTGGCCGGAGTAGACGGTGGGCGGAGTCTACCTATTTGTGGATTCTTGTGCACGTCTTGACGTTAGAAATGTTTCAAGTCCACAATTGCACAGAACGCGATTCACAAATAAATACAATTAAATATATATTTATAAATATTTTTTTATTTGCAAATCCCATTTTATTTATTTGTGAATTTCATTTCTTTTTGTGAAATTTGCAACATATATTTACGGTTTGCTTATTGTGCATTTGTTGATTTAAAAATTATTTGTGAAACTCTTTATATTTATTTGTGGATCATAGTATATTTATTCAGAATAACGAAACAATTCTGACCCCATATTGTTACTCTCTCTCTCTCTCTCTCTCTCTCTCTCTCTCTCTCTCTCTCTCTCTCACACAGTGTCATCAGCCAATCATAAGTAATCTGTGAGCTCACGTACGCAGAAGATGATCGATTGCACTTTCCTCAGGTTGCGTTATGCTAAACTGCGACACAGCAGATAACATAATATTTATCACCATACATGGAGTGTGTATAACACTATACTGTGTTATTATACATTTACCAGCATCCCCTACATATTACATGCACAATGTGCACACAATGTGCACTCAATTTAATTTACTCAAATTTTTTTTTTTGCCTGCGAGTTTTAACGCCTCAAATCCAACGTTAACATTTAGCGCTAAATGAAAAAGACAAGCTACGATGCAAACCGAATCCATCTGGGAATCTGTTGAAGAGCTCATCGGTTTAACAAGACTCGCATGGAGCAAATTAAAAGACAAAAAAGTGTCGGTGCACGGCACAGCTTTTTCATTAGCCCGGGTTTGACGGCTACTGCTCGGAACACAGAGTCTGATTTATGAAGAGAAGCGTACAGCGTAATAATAAATCCCTACTATGTGTTTTTTTTTAATCCCTGGTGACACAAACACATACACACATGCCATGATATCAGAGTTTGTTCCAAAGGGACTGTTTATGCTTTTTTTATACTTCATTTGTGATGTTGTGTACGCAATTCCAGGCTGAGCTGTTGGGATCCTCTCGCCTCACCTCACGTCAAGAGGATTTCCATTGGAGGACGTCATCCATCAGATGTTAAAGCGAATTTAATGGCAATTAGTTTTGGAACATATATTTGTCTTGTCTTGTCTTGTCTCACTTTTTACTAATACCGGATTTTTCGTGTAAACGATCGTATTAATTAATTAATAAACTGATAAATGATGCACGTTGTTAGTGTGTTTATTCACTTCGCTGCTTTTCCTATCCGCTATTTACCACATGCTCACGTTATTATGCGCTCATTATGTGACCTCTATTACGAACGAACTCCTGATTCTCGATCCAGACGTCCTGGATACTCGCAGGCAAAGAAGAAAGAAAAATAAATGCCGTAGTACAAACGCAGCTTTACTCTGAGCTGCAGCAGAGATTAGCTTCATTGACAAGATGATCGATGCGATCGCCGGCCGTATCAAAATCGCAGCGTTGATCCGTATCTGCAGAGCTTCTTTTACCAAAACCCGCTTGGCTAACACAAATCCTGGACGAACGGCTGTGTATTTAATCCGCAACTGAAAAGTATTGTCACAATCAAAAGATCAGCAGTAGTCTCCGAGGAGGTGGATTTAGAATTTACACCATCCTCACTGCTTATGTTTCACATGGCAGGATTGACCTTTTCTTTCAAAAAAAAAAAAAAAAGATACAGACTCCCTGAATAACATGACTGTATGTGTGTTTAGCCTTCAGTGCCCTTTTCTGGAACAATAGACTGGAGGTTAAGAGCGTGACTAAATCCACAGCATCACACACTGGGAGTCAAAGTTAACATTTTAGATGTATTCTCCTTTATCTCTCTCTCTCTCTCTCTCTCTCTCTCTCTCTCTCTCTCTCTCAATGGACAGGTTGCCAGTTTCAAAACACTACACACAAGTGCTTCAATAGATTCAGAGTCGCTAAATGTTTCAAATCATTTTTGTTGTGCGCAGAGGATAAAATATCGAGGCTCCAAACCCAGACAGATAGACAGACGTCCCTCGTTGTGTCAGTCATAAACATATCTTTCTGATGTGGCAGCACAAGCATCAGAGAATACACACAGTACAGTATATAAACGTGCAGCGTTTCGTCCGTTTGAATCAGACCCCGATGCCGAGTTACAGAAATCGAACTCACGTGTGGACCAAAATAATCGGTTCGGTTTGAAGTGAGGAGGCGGATCGACCCCGAATCGACTCAACTGCAGGGAACACTAGTTCATTACATCATTACATAGTTATTTACATCATTATCCTTTTTTCCTCCACTATATTTTCCTGCCAACGATGTATCAGGTTAATTTTATTCCCGATTCCCGCCTCCACCTTGTGTGTGTGGAGTTTGCATGTTCTCCCCGTGCCTCGGGGGTTTCCTCCGGGTACACCGGTTTCCTCCCCCGGTCCAAAGACATGCATGGTTGGTTGATTGGCATCTCTGGAAAATTGTCCGTAGTGTGTGAGTGTGTGAGTGAATGAGAGTGTGTGTGTGTGCCCTGCGATGGGTTGGCACTCCGTCCAGGGTTTATCCTGCCTTGATGCCCAATGACGCCTGAGATAGGAACAGGCTCCCCGTGACCCGAGGTAGTTCGCATAAGCGGTAGAAAATGAGTGAATGACTTCAAACAGATATTAAGATCTGGAATATAAAGCTATATCTCAGTCGTTAGACCCTGCTGTGATCTTGACCCTGCTTGACAAAAATCTTTTAAAATCTTTCTTTCTTTTTTTTTTTTTTTTTTTAAGAACACTTTTATTTAGTCCTGGCTCTGAGCTCTGTGTTCTTAATGCATGATTTCTTTCTGTCATATTTCACACCAGTTATAAATGAAAACGTTTTACACATATATATTTTTATAGCAAACCAAACAGCAAACCAATCACCTCAGCATCATTAGAGGTGTAACGGTGCAAATTGAACAAGGCGCATTGTAGAAACTTGTGATTCAAACTGTGCAAATGAACATTTTATTAATAATTTATTAATCTAATGCAGCCTGAACTGTAGAGTTAAATATATAGAGCTCATGCTTACAACAAATCCAGATGTTGTAAGAGTAAAAAAAAAAAACTCTCCAGGATCTTTCGAACAACACCGGCGAAAAATGATTCCGCAAGAACTGAATAAAATTTTGGGAGAATTTATAATCCTATTAATTCTTTATTTCTTTAATTATGTAAGACAATCTATAGTTCAATTTCTTTATATCTCGATCGGTTTTATTTAGTTTTACATAGACAAAGGTTTAAAGCACATTATGTGCATCGTTTATTATACTGCCCTGTTTATTGTTCATTAATTAGTTGAGTAACAAAAGACTTTTTCCTTTATTCAAATTTTGTTTGAAAACCGAATCCTGCATCAATTTACGTCCCTAAAAGTTTTATCTAGTCTTTTATCTCTTTACGTTTTTATCTAGTCACACATTTAGTAGTTAAAAATGAGAAAGATTTCTAGAACTGATAGGAAGCTTTTTATAAACCATCTAATGAGGCAGTATTAAAGTAGTGATGTGTGTTTCAGCCTAAATTCACCATGTGGTTGTATTTTAATGACTCGAACAAGGACTCTTAATGAGAAATGAGGAAATATTATCAGGAGATGAAATGCTGTGATTTTTCAGATTTAACACTACAGGTGATGCACTTAACAAAATGCTGTACAGACCACCTGAATTGTTATTTATTTATTTATTTATTTATTTATTTTTTGCTGTGAGCTTTCTTTTATATTTATAGCCATACCATTTCACTACTACGCTTTATTCATTAGGAACTGTGTACTGGTCGGGGCCGCACTGTTCCTTGTGAGTTGTTACACTGTACTGAGTGTAGTGTCTTGCACTGTTTGAACACGTGCACTTTATGTAGCCCTGTGTAGTGTACTGAGCTCTATGTACAAGTCTGTGTGGTCTCCTGTAGTGTTGTGTGTAGCACCGTGGTCCTGGACAAACACTGGATTTATTTTACAGCTTCTTGACCTGTGTGTGTGTGTGTGTGTGTGTGTGTGTGTGTGAGAGAGAGAGAGAGAGAGAGAGAGAGAGAGAGAGAGAGTTTATAACAGAACTTATCTAGCAATTCCTTTCAAATAAAAACACAACAACCACAATAACAATATCAACAATCACAACAACCCAAAATCACCAACCACATCAATAACATACACAACAACCACATCAACAACCACAACAACCATTTTAACAACCACATCAACAACCACAACAATTATTTTAACAACCACATCAACAGCCACATCAACAACCACAACAACCACATCAACAACCACAACAACCACATCAACAACCACATCAACAACCACATCAACAACCACAACAACCACATCAACAGCCACAACAACCACATCAACAGCCACATCAACAACCACAACAACCACATTAAAAACCACATCAACAGCCACATCAACAACCACAACAACCACATCAACAACCACATCAACAACCACAACAACCACATCAACAGCCACAACAACCACATCAACAGCCACATCAACAACCACAACAACCACATTAAAAACCACATCAACAACCACATCAACAGCCACATCAACAACCACAACAACCACATCAACAACCACATCAACAACCACAACAACCACATTAAAAACCACATCAACAACCACATCAACAACCACAACAACCATTTCAACAGCCACATCAACAACCACATCAACAACCACAACAACCACATTAAAAACCACATCAACAACCATATCAACAACCACAACAGCCACATCAACAACCACAACAACAACCACATCAACAACCACAACAACCCAAAACACAACAACCACATCAACAATCACAACAACCACATCAACAAAAAGCTTCTTGACTTGATTTGATTTGAGTTGAGGTAGGTGTGTGTGTGTGTGTGTGTGTGTGTGTGTGTGTGTGTGTGTGAGTGAGAGAGAGAGATAGAGAGAGAGAGAGAGAGAGAGAGAGAGAGATAGAGAGAGAGAGAGAGAGAGAGAGAGAGAGAGATAGAGAGAGAGAGAATAACAGAACTTATCTAGCAATTCCTTTAAAATAAAAAACTGTAAGTGGAGAAGAGACCAGTTGAACAAGAGGTCAGCAGTGAACAGGTGATAAAGTGCTGGTGAATGAACGGAATGTGCTTTATCAAGCACAGCTGAGTGGGAAGCGTCATGTAGAGACCTTCACTTTCTCTAGCGTTTTTAACTTGTGGACTGACACAGCACAACCGAAACACAAGTGTGTGTGTGTGTGTGTGTGTGTGCGTGAGAGAAGACTACAGGCTATGAGCAGGTGATCTAATAAAGACACAACCGGAACACACAGCAGCCTCTCTGTGACATCTGTTAAGGCAAGTGTTACGACGCGCCTCACTGTCACTCTCCACACTCACCCCACTGCTCCAAAGCCACATTAAAAGATACACAAATTCATCTCTCTGCCATCAGCCTCAAATGTTTTTAGCGATATCATCCAGCAGTGCCTGTGATGGATGCGGCAGGCTCGGTTGGTGGTATAGGAGAGAAGACAGAAGCTCTCAGATGTCCACAGAGAGAGATTAGAGCAGATGAGTGGCTACACGTTGCCGGCTGCACAGGCGATTAGATATTAAATCAGTTAGAAGTCTGAAATGGACAAAACCCATTAGCTGAACTCCGACACTACAGGTTCTTCATCTGAGGTACACTGAACATTATACACAATCTATGTAAAAATGTTATAAAGTGAATAAAAAACAGTAACTTCTTCACCTTTACTCTCATTAAAAATAAAGGAATTAATTATTCTTAATAAAAACAAAAATATGCTGTTATTGCAAATGCCTCCATGTTTTTCTGCCACCCCAGCAAGCCTAGTTTCATTAATTAGCTAAGTTATGGAAAAACATATCACTTTATTACTCACATCAACAAGTGCATTGAATTAAATTTAATTTCTTATATACTCCGCAACATCAGACGTTATTTATTTTTTCTAGCAAACTGCTGGACAAACAGTGCTGAAAAAATATTCATTAATACACGTCTACACAAATGACTATAATTTATTCCTTATAAGCTTATAAGTAATCCAGTAAAGCTTTTAACATTTCACAGGTTTAAGTTCAAGTGATGAAAATAGAGTTTGCAATTATTATTTTAAAAAATACTAACAACCATAAGAAAATCCATAACAACAACCACAACAACATCCATAACAACCACAACATCCATAACAACAACCACAACATCCATAACAACAACCGCAACAACCATATCAACAACCACAACATCCATAACAACAACCATAACATCTATAACAACAACAACCACATCTATAACAACAACAACCACATCAACAACCACAACATTCATAAAAACAAATACAACAATCACAGCAACCATAACAACAAAAACCATATTAACAACAAGCACATCCATAACAACAACCATAACATCTATAACAACAACAACCACATCTATAACAACAACAACCACATCAACAACCACATTCATAAAAACAAATACAACAACAATCACAGCAACCATAACAACAAAAACCATATTAACAACAAGCACATCCATAACAACAACCACAACATCTATAACAACAACAACCACGACATCCATAACAACAACCACAACAACCAAATCCATAACAACAACCACGACATCCATAACAACAACCACAACAACCACATCCATAACAACAACCACAACAACATCCATAACAACAACCACATCAAAAACCACAACCACAAAATCCATAACAACAACCACAACAACTACATCAATAACCACAACATATATAACAACAACCACATCAACAACCACAAAATCCATAACAACAACCACAGCAACTACATCAATAACCACAACATCCATAACAACAACATCAACAACCACAACAACCACATCATCTATAACAACAATTACAACATCTATAACAATAACGACTACAACAACCATATCAACAACCACATCAACAACCACAACATCAATAACAACAACCACAATGACATCAACAACCACAACATCCATAACAACCACAACATCTATAACAATCACAACATCCATAACAACAACCACAATGACATCAACAACCACAACATCTATAACAATCACAACATCCATAACAACCACAATTACATCAACAACCACAACATCTATAACAATCACAACCTCCATAATAGCCACAACAACCACAACAGCCACAACAACCATAACATCCATAACAACCACAACATCTATATCAACAAGAACCACAACACCCACATCAACAACCATGATGTCAACAGCAAACACAAGAACCAAATCAAAAACGTACACAACCATCACATGAAAATCTAGAACAACGACCACAATACGAATAACGACAACCATGATAACGTGCACCATACTGACAATATCTCAGAGAAATGCACTGTACTCTGGGCAATATGACAATAATTAAAATTCTGTAACAAACTCTATATTATATAAATATGCATTTGTTAAAAACAAAATTGCTAAAACAAAAATACTCAATCAGGCAATCAGGATTTTTGAAATAGTTTTATTATATAAATAAATGTATTAAAAACATTAAAACCTTTTTATTTTGTAACCATGTAGTGATTTGTTAATGAATGACTACTGCACTGCTGGGAGGTTTTTAGCAACCCGATACATCATGACCCATGAAATGTCACAATATATACGATGATATAGTGATTATACGAACAGTGCATACTGTGATATTAGCTAAAATTTATATGCACTTTATCTTGTCTGCTCTTATATTTCCAAAATAAAATGTGCTTCATTCATTCAAAGATATAAAGACTAAATTCTCTGTATTCTGTACATCAAGTATAAAAAAGGAAGTAGTCCAGCTCAGGCATGTGATGCAGTGGATTATTCTCGGTCTAATCTAATAGTGTGGTCAGTAACATGGAAAGTGTTTCTGCTTCAGAGGAGTTCGATATGACCTAGCGACGCATTAGTCCTCGTCTCTCACGCTGAGAGGGGATTTAGTTGAGAAACACGGCCCTGTTGATGAGCCCTGACTGATTCCTGGATCGTTTCATTTATTTCATTCATATGACAACAGCTTAGGCTAGAGTTCTAATCTGATGGAGCTAATACCAAATAAATCCCCATTCCTAGCTCTGAGGATAGGGGTATAAGGCCGTCTTCCGCCGGTCTGCGTGCAATGAGAGATGCTCGCTATCTAATGAACGACGGTTGTCGTGCTGAAATCCGATTTACTGCCAGAAATTGATTCTGGGAAGGTGGCTAGGTAGAACGTGAGTTTGAGTTCCAGAGGGATAAACCATGCAGATTTGTTAGAACTGTACAGACCAGAGAGTGTGGCGTTAACCTCGGGCACAAGAGCCAAGTCAAACAAAGACGGACAAAGAAAGTGAAGAACAACACCATCAAAATGTCTCTTAAAATGGAAGTAAATACATAAAAGCTTCAATCCAGTGAAAAAGGATTAACCACAAACCTTTCTGTCTCTATCTGTGTGGGTTTTTTTGTGGGTCCTTTCTTCATCAGCTTAACTGTGTGTAATGTGCAGAAGGCTAGGAAAGGATAGGCGTGCTGATAACCGTGCTAATGAGCCAGTGAAAAACTATTAATAATGATCCTGACTTCACACCTGGGTGTCTGGAGCTGCACCAGGTTGAACTCATGCCCAGGTTTTGCAGCTCTGAACCCTCAGCACGCCACTTCATCACTCTTAACCTCAACCCGAGTTAATTCTCTCATTGCGTTGTCTATAGCTTCACAACCCGAGCTTCTGAGATCTCGAGAACTTTACGGAGAACATTTCAAGGTGAGCGAGAAAAACTTTGCCTATCGGAATTCAGCTTCATGTTGAGAGGACATGTTTGAGTACGACCCGAAGCGCAGAGGAACACAAAGAGACGATCAATCAGACGGCATTTCCACCAGTCCGTCTCAGATTTAGCAAATTATCGTTCTCCATATTTTTTCACTCGTTCTGTTAGTAGATGCATGAGAACAAATTTTTAAAGTCAACTCTATCCTGCTACGTAATGTGCCACGCCCCTTTTTTGGCAACTCTTTTCATACAGTAACAAAGTGGATTTGTTATCAAGATGAAATTTTCGAAATATTACGGTTATATTTATCTCATTATCATTCCAAAAAAAAATGCCATATCTGTAAAAACTGGCATTAGCTGCATGGAAACAACATATCTTTAATAATCATTTTAGAATTATTAGCAACACCATACATTTAAAGCATGGTAATGTTGCACATGACTCATTTCTGAACTCACTCACTCACTCATCTTCTACCGCTTATCCGAACTACCTCGGGTCACAGGGAGCCTGTGCCTATCTCAGGTGTCATTGGGCATCAAGGCAGGATACACCCTGGACGGAGTGCCAACCCATCGCAGGGCACACACACACACTCTCTCATTCACTCACACAATCACACACTACGGACAATTTTCCAGAGATGCCAATCAACCTACCATGCATGTCTTTGGACCGGGGGAGGAAACCGGAGTACCCGGAGGAAACCCCCGAGGCACGGGGAGAACATGTAAACTCCACACACACAAGGTGGAGGCGGGAATCGAACCCCCAACCCTGGAGGTGTGAGGCGAACGTACTAACCACTAAGCCACCGTGCCCCCCTCATTTCTGAACTCAGACTAAGAAAAATCACCTCTTTAACTAGGCAGTTCTCCAGCTCTCGAGGAAAACGCTGCAATGTCACTGTATGTGTGAACGTAGCATAAGGCTGTTATTTGCCACACTCAAGGATCTGATATTTTTTCAAAATACAGAAACAATTATGTCATTTTTATATCTAAGACCTTATTGGACCATTACGTTTGCTATTCTCTGTAGCTGTTTAGTTCTACAGACGTTATTATTGTCAGAGTCTGAATCCAGTCTGAGTGGCCAACATTCCAGCTGGGAATATCTGTGTGCAGATATTGTATACTGCAAACAAATTTCCGCTTCATTATTCAGCAGCTCTGCGCCAGGCTTTACAGTGCAGAGGAACGGACCGAGCACCGAGAGGGGAGGGGCTGGGAAATATTTGAGGGTGGTGAAGGAGGGAACCGAATTGAATGAGGTTATGTGAATAAACTGCAGGAGTTGAGAGGACGATAGGACGATGATAGAACATAGAGCACCTTGCCGAAATAAATAAATCATTGCTGCTCGACACTCGGTGTCAGCAACTCTAGTGGATGTGATGATGTTATGGGAGCCTGAATTGGGGATGTGTGTGTGTGTGTGGTGTGCGTGTAAAAAGACATAGTAAAAGGAAAAGGAAAATCAATAGGTGATGGAAAGCAAAATCACACCCACACAAACACCCCCACACACACACACACACACACACACACACACACAGAGGGTTAATAAATAATCAAAAAAAGGAGAAATGCCACTTATAAATCTTTCACATTGAGGTGTTCTACTAGGAATTACAGCACAACAACTCTCTTAAATCGCTGCCAAAGATTTAATCGATGAACATCAGTACATTTCTGCCAGCAACAAGTCACAGAATGGACACCATACACCAGTTATATTTATTACACCACATTTACATTCATCATTTATACATTTACAGCTCTGATCAGGCGAGGCTTTGCTCATGGCCCCAAACGTAGCAGTTTGCATTGATTTGAACTTAATAACCTTTAACCACTGAGCCTGCCCTTGTGGGGTGTCGAGGACATTCCTTAAAGCTGAGCTTGTGGTTTCTGTTCTGAGCTAGTGTGTGGAATCTGGACAGGAAGTAGCAGAACATGTGCGTGTCCTAACACACCCTCAGCTGGAGGTTATGGTATACCGTACATTTTCGCTCCTCATGAGTAAAGATTATTTAAAAAAAAAATTTGGATAATGAGATCAATTTACTATACTGAGATTGTTGTGCAGCGAGACACTAAATAACTCCCTAGTGCTTGCTTTTGATAAATAGGAGAACGTGTGAGGGAGGGGGAGGGTGGATGGGGCAGATGAAAAATTATATGGCAAATATGTATAGGATTGTGCTGGTGGCTGTGACAAGGCAACATTGGCATCACGCAACACCGAGGACTTGATTAATAACTAGATGAATCGGGTGATGACACGTCGTCTTTGTGACAAAGACATCTCGTTCTTTGAATTCCCACACGGTGATGGACAGTTAACCAAATTTATGTAAATGTGTGGATGTAGAAATCACTGGGTTTGGCTCATGACAGCAAGCTGTTTAGGCAGGACAAAGCAGCTGTTCAGAAACAGGGTTCATTCTGCAGCCTGTAAAACACTCACATGCTCTGGAACAACATTAGCCTGAAGACTGCCGGCATTTTACACACACACACACACACACACACACACACACACACTCACATACACTCACATACACTCACATACACACACACACACACACTCACACACACTCACATACACTCACATACACACTCACATACACACTCACATACACACGCACACTCACGCACACACTCACGCACACACTCACGCACACACTCACACACACACTCACACACACACTCACACACACACACACACACACACGCTCACACACACGCTCACACACACGCTCACACACACGCTCACACACACACACACACACACACAATCTCTTTGAGTACCTTTCCTCATGTGGACCAATCAAATGTCCCCAGAAGATCACAACTGCCAGATCGTTCTACATTTGGGGAGGTATTTAGTCCTAACCATGACACAAATACACACACACACACACACACACACACACACACACACTACGTCTTACTATCCTTGTGAGGACCTTTCTTTTTAGGGACCAACTAAATGTCCTCTGAAGTTCATTACCGCCAGATATCCCTTTGCGGTAAGTATTTGGTCCCAACCACACACACACAATCTCTTTGAGCACCTTTCCTCATGAGGACCAATTAAATGTCCCCAGAAGATCACAACTGCCAGATATTCCTACATTTTGGGAGGTACAGTATTTGGTCCCAACCATGACACACACACACACAACTTATTATCCTAGTGAGGGCCTTTCCTTCTGGGGACCAACCAAATGTCCCCATAAAGTCACATGCCAGATATTCCCAGAAGTGCCCAGCACTAATCACATAACCAATCTCACACAAGACATTAAACCCAATATTTTCCTACTTAAAGCCGTCATGTACTCTGCTCTAATTCCATTAACACAGTTAATACAGCTAATTAAGCGGTGTGAGACAAGGTGACCGTGGCTTTCACGAAACTTCTCACTAGCACCACTGTTTAAGCGAAAGAGCCCGTCCTTCACCTCATCATGTAATAAATGAGTGCTTCATTTAATCAGGAGCTGGGGCGAGTGAAGGGGTAAATTGGGCAGCTGAACTGAGCTTGATTTATGATTCATGCACCCGCAATGCTAATGGAGAGAAAACTCTGGGCAGTGTATTAGTGAGTATTATAATTTGGGTGAATTCAGTGTACATAGCATCAATTTATTAATGTTCATAACACATTATTATTATTATTTTTTCACAAATAGGTGTCGTTTATATATTGGAGTATGTCTTCTGTCTTTTTCTGTTTCTTCTTCCTCATATTAACATCATTATTAGTAGCAGTATTAGTAGTAGTATTATAATACTTCATATTAGAGTCTACTGCAGCCTGTAAAGTGACACAATGACACAGTGACGGAACATTTTCAACACAATGTCATAGTAACACAATTCTACTTCCTCCTGATTTGTTGTTCAAACCGAGTTTGAAGTGTTAAGCCGCGTTCACACTGCAAGTCTTAATGCTCAATTCGGATATTTTGCTCAGATCTGATTTTTTTTGTTTGGCTGTTCACATTACCTTTTAAAATGTGGCCTATATCAGATACCAGTGTGAACTGTTTGCTGTTTCGAACCGACCCGCATGCGCAAACGAACAATAACAATGACGTCACACGCAGCACGCCGTTGCGCTAAAGTTGGCGAGGTTATGGAGGAAGTAAGCATTGTCGCTTTTCTTTCTAAATGTTTGTGTAATGGCAGCACAGAGACGCAGTGTTTTGAAAATTTTCGGATGTCGAGGGCAACTTTTGATGATTTGATCCATTCTGTAGGCGTAGTCACGTTTGTGTGCGAACTCGCCGGCGCGTAATTGTGACGAATGTCGATGAAGATTGACGTAAAAGTCGCATCAAATCCGCCTCGGTTGTTCACACTGCGGCCACATTGGAAAAAAATCAGATCTGGGCTAGATTTGAGTGTTCACACTACTCCTGAAGAAGTCTGACCTGGTCACATGACCCCAAAAAAATCAGATTTGGGCCACTTTTACCTGCAGTGTGAACGTGGCCTTATTTTATTTTATATTGGATTTTCAGCCATTTTGAAATTTAATAAGGAGTAAATTTTAATACTCCTGGAACTACAAGTAGGTTTCTCTGGTTATGATGAGTATTTGCGGACCTTTTTCATAAAATGTCAATAAAAATGTTATATAGTTTATACAGAAATAAATTTGTTGTTAAACTGACATGCCACAGGTTACTTAGTGGGGGGGACAAAAGTAGACAGTGAGCTTTAATCTTCGGGTTGCCACAGCATCCCGTGGCCATGATTTTGATTCCAGTGCAAGACTGAGCATGTTCTCTCAGTGGGCGGGGCCAAGCACAGAGAGCCAGCCAATCGCGGCGGTTTGTGTGCTCATGTATATGGAAGAGGGCAGAAAGCACTTTCATCACCACTTGTGGTAAACTGACATCCTGGTTATTGGAGCTAATTAATTGTTAGCCTCAGAATGTATTTGCAATGCTGAGAATAAGAGTTTCCTCTTTATTGTTTAGGTGTATTGTTTTAAAGCTAAAAACTTTTTTTAAAAGTCTTGTCAGCACAAACTTTATTTCACTTTGTAACAAAACACAAACACACACACACACACACGACGTACACAGACACAAAATCTGCTGCTATTTGTAGTTCTCATGCACAAACAAGTTCAACCCACGCAGTAACGTAAGTGTTGTAAAGTAAACCTGCGTCGCGGTTTTTTTTTTTGCTGCGTGAAGTCTCTCAAATGGAAAAGTATAATTACAGACATCCAGCAGCAGTGTGCATGCTGTGACCTGTGCTTCTGTCACAGTATGCTCATTAAGAGAAAAAGAAAAAAAAGTATCGCTTGAGATGACATCAACTCTCATTTACTATGAAACTATGAGGAAAAAGGAGACACTTAGAATAAACCAAGCTGACTCTTCCTCTCAGAAATCTCAACAATACAAAGTGATGTAAGATCGCTCAGCGGAGGCGTACAGACGAGTCCTGTGTACAATAAATCAAGCTCCAGTGAGTACCAGCTAAATATGTTGGATTTGTTCATTATACATACAGATGGCAACTAGATAAGTCCAAATACCAATTAATGCCCAAAACGTCTTTATCAAGACTTACGGTCTACTGCTGAGAAAGGCAGGAAGAAAAAAATACAGAGATTAACTGTAGATTAAAGAGCTTTTATGTGAACACACAGGGAGACTAAGAGCATTTCCTAAGTACTATCTGAAGCAGGGGCATTAATTAGTGAAGAATGGCTTGTTAATGGTCTTAACTCTCCACCATTAAAGCCATCACCATGGTAACGCAGGAGGGGAAAAACTGGGCGTATCAGATCAGAATTAAACTGCGCTATGCAAAACCCTGAGATCAGTAAAATCCCAAAGCACACGCAGATTGCAAAAAGTAACTTTTACTGAACCACTAGATCCTGTGTTCCTGGGACAGACTCCGAATCTACCGTGATACTGACCAGGATGAAGCACCTTCAGAAGATGAACGAATAAACCAAATGACGGAGCGTGTGTATTGGTGTATTTGCAACCATCTATCACTAATACCGGCAAGAATTTATCAAAAATTTCTGTTCTGATCTCTAAATCCTTGTTTTATCATACAGAAACTCTAACCTACAGGTGAAGAACTAAAGCTATAATGTTTGAGTGACACAGCAAAAAAAATCATAAAAAAAACTTTTAAATCATATCATCTCAGGACATTTCTATGATACACGATGACGAACTATCGTCATCTTAATATCACTGAGGAGAAAAATGTTAAACCGACTTTGATGGTACTTTTATTTAATGGTTACGTGACACAATGACTGAAATCTGTGAAGAATTTACAATATTAAAGCTTAATGTAAAACAATGACGTTCCATTTAGTTTATACTTATGGAAAATCTTTTCTAAAAAGTTCTCATTTTATCAGGATACAAACAATGTCTCAAGAAAAGTGCGTCGTTATGTCATTTTGGTGCGGGGGCGTGGCCGAGCGTCGGCTGTGGGCGGAGTAATGTCTGATGACGTGTCTTATTATTGCAAGTTTACTTAGTTGTGGTCACACACAAAGTGTGAATTTAATGTGCGAGTGCGAGTTTATCTGGTGAACATTTACACTAGTACACATATAACTGTAGCCTAAAGACTTGATTTAATTCCTCTCTCAATAAACAAAACTTCAACAATAGTCTCATAAACCAGGGCCCGTATTCATAAAGTTTCTAAGAATGATCTCAGAGAGCTCCTAATTCAGCTTCAGCATTTCTAACTATGAATCTTATCTTCAGTGTGATTCAGTACCAATCTCAGAGCAACAACTTTTATCTTAGAGAGGGGGCGGAGCTAAACCTGTTACTAGGTATGACACATTCTATTGAAGTCTGTGATTGGTTGTTCAATAAAGAAAATATAGGAGCGCTTTTAAAGTTTGCTCTGTTATAAACCTTGACTTTGTCTCTATGTTAAGATATTTGAGGTTATATGGTGTAAGGATTACGATCGTGATCGATCGTATTAGAGATGTTCTAACATCTGTATGTTATAAATGTAATAAATATAATGTAAATGTAAACGTCTCCGACACAGAGCAGAAATGTCATAGAGACAAAATGATGTCGTTTCTGCCTCTGTGGCATTTCAGCTCTGTTTCAGAGATGTTCGAGTTTCACTAAATGAAATCATGACAGAATATATATAATGTCAATAATATGACTGTTCACAACCTTATTAACTCACTAACATTATTAAATATTGTACACAACACATTTCTTCACCCTCTTCACCTTTCAGTCATTTTCTCCTCTGATAAAAAAACTCTTCATCCTCTTAAAAGTCCTCCTCACGACTCCTAAAACCTTCTGACCTTATGAGCCCTTTTAAGGGTTAAGATGCTTTATGAAGAACTTTTATCTTTACTAGGATCTTCTCTTTAAATTTTAAGAGGAAACGCCAACATTTCGAAGACTTGTCACTAGGAGAAACTCTACGCAAAGGATCGTCATGAATACGAGCCCTTGTGTCTAGGTTTTAGTAAGAAGTAGGAACATATTTTTACAGGAAAGAATCTTCTTTCTTCAACACAAAATAAAGGACCAATCAGCAACATTTAAAGGGGTGGTAAAACACGTTTTTTCGAAGGCTTGATTGTGTTTGTGGGGTGCACTGTAACATGTGCTCATGCTTCGTCTTTTAAAAAAATGCATTATTTTTCATATATTTTACCTTTATTCTACACTGCTCTGTCCCTCCTTGTAAAACGGTCTGATGGCTTCCGGGTTCTATGAAGCCAGTCCCTCAAAAATAGCAATGGGCTTTGATTGGTTAGCTGGCCCAGTGTGTTGTGATTCGCTAACCGCCTAGTGCACGTTTTTCGGAAACGTCACGCCCCTTACCTTTACCAGTAGTTCTGCATTGAACTCATGAAGATTGCAGAAGCTTTCCTCCGTAAAATGTGCAGCACAGAGATCGAGATTTGGTTAATAATTATGAGGGACCGAGTTAAAAATAAATTTTAACCATTGATCCCTAACTTCCCCGTCGCTAGGAAGGCTGAACAAAGTGGACCTGCAATCCGGCATCGCGGCAACGACCTATTAACCATACCACAACAACTCTTCTCCACAGCAATATAAAATGGCCACGCCCCCCTTATTTAATATTCACGGAGGAGGGGTTTATGTAAATAGGGGTTTATGGGTTAGTGACGTGTAAGTGTCGTGTAGTCCTTACCGGCCGTTTGCTGTAGTCCTTAGAAATGGATTTCTTTAAAAGCAAATATCTCCGTTTGCTTAAAACTTTGAACGTTGTAACTGTGCAGATGTTGTTTATGCTCAAACAGGAACGTTACACACTAGTTAAAGTTAGAAAAGTGAAATCGTTTTTTTACCACCCCTTTAAACTCACAAGAACACCCAACCAACCAAAAGCGGTGGCTTAAGCAGTTAAGACTCTGGGTTGTTGGGGTAAAATCCCCAGCACTGCCAAGCTACCACTGTTGGGCCCTTGAGCAAGGCCCTTAACCCTCTCTGCTCCAGTGGTACTGTATCATGTGTGACCCTGTGCTCTGACCCCAACCTCCAAAATTAGGATATGCGAATAAAGAATTTCACTGTGCTGTAATGTATATGCGACAAGATAAAGGTTTCTTTTCTAAAAGCAGATTTTGATGTCGTGAACCTTTTTCAATCCCATAACAATATCTTGTTGGAAAAGCTATGAGTGCAAATAAGGATGTGCTGATAGAGTTTACCACCTTGAATATTTGCAGGCTTGTCACACACACACACACACACACACACACACAAAAATGTGTTCAGTAAATAGCCTAGCATATGGGCAGAGGTCCTGCATCACCGTCCAGACAGCACAGAGCTTATCAAGTTAAATATTAGAACCAAAAACACATCAGCGACATCTCATATCTCTCCCGCTGTTCAGGCCTGATGGAAAATAAGGTTAGTGACTTATCCCTGGCTTTATCTGAGCATCTGCTATTAGAATAACATGTTGACTTTTTCGGTCGTAATAATGTCCCGTCTAATAAATACGGAAGATCTGCTGGCATAACGAGTCGCCTGTTTTTCATCAGGTTCTTCTTATTAATGCAAAGACTGTGACTAAGGTCAATAAATCTTGTTTAATGGTAACAAGATCTATCAAAAACTTTTAATCCGACTGCTCGTGTATTAGTCACAGTCCTGGAGAATACGTTTACAGGTGATATTTGCTCATGTTATATCGTATGATCACCTGCCAGGCTACAAGTTTTGATTTATTAACATCAGAGCAGGTCTGATTGATCACTGACAAATACGCCTTTTGGATATAATATTAATCTGGAATGAATTATTTTGAACTCTCTGATATAAACCCGATGCTCTCGCTGGGACTCACGGGGCACGCTGGCTTTCTGTTAAGCTAAATGGAGAATATTTGAATATTTATGTCTGAATATATTCAGTGAAATGTATCGCTAACATTAAAAAAGTATACGTAACTTCCCTTTAACTAAAATATTCAAAGGACACTAGAATATTATATATACAAGAATATTATTATGTTTCTCTCTGCGCAGACTTATCAATAGATATGTGTAAATGTATATGATCAGTCCGAGAAGATATTATATATAATGTACTGTTCATTTCATTTTTTTGAACTTATTGCACATTAAATTAGATTCGCATCAAAATCCACATCCAGCTGAAGTTTTACTTCACGCCACTGCCAGCAAGCAGCTCCCGACTACACAGCTATTATTCATTCGTTCATTCATTCACTCATTTTCTACCGCTTTATCCGAACTACCTCGGGTCACGGGGAGCCTGTGCCTATATCAGGTGTCATCGGGCATCAAGGCAGGATACACCCTGGACGGAGTGCCAACCCATCGCAGGGCACAAACACACTCTCATTCAGTCACACAATCACACACTACGGACAATTTTCCAGAGATGCCAATCAACCTACCATGCATGTCTTTGGACCGGGGGAGGAAACCGGAGTACCCGGAGGAAACCCCCGAGGCACGGGGAGAACATGCAAACTCCACACACACAAGGCGGAGGCGGGAACCGAACCCCCAACACTGGAGGTGTGAGGCGAACGTGCTAACCACTAAGCCACCGTGCCCCCCAGTTAATATTGCTATTATTACTATTATTATTATTATTATTATAATCAATAAACTCTCCCGTACTTATCTTCAGCCTAAAATAGTGGAAATGCACATTCTCCTGTCTTTTTATATTGGAATTATTTAGAAATAAAAGATAAGCTGTATATTGTGTAAGCTTAGCTACAAATTTGGATAACACAGACTTTGATAATTAGTTATCAGTTTGCTTGCTTGCATCTATGCAACATGTGTAGGTTCATTATACATGGTCGAATATTCACACACTCGATATACAGACACTGAATTAAAAAGAAATGCTATTCCGGACCTGTAAATAGTTTATGACGTGGGAATTAGTGTGCAATCCCACTCATTGCTGGTTTAGACGAATTAATGTTATGGTTTAGCTCAGCTGAATCACAGCTGGATCTGCAAGTCTCTAATATGGATTTTATATCATTCTTTTTCCTGGATTTAGTCCCTCACATACTTCTCTGAAGATTTTACCTAGCCGAGAGAGAAGGGGAAAACTACCTGGTTTGAAACTCCAGGTCTAAAATCTTTCAGAAGAAAACACGAGTGAGGCACCGTCTCACTGGAGTGCTTCTGGACGTCGATCCCACGCTGAGTCGATCCCAAGGCTTGTTGGTGTGATGCTATAAGGCAGGGATGTTCCTGCTCAAGCTTGTTGCTGCATTATCAGCAGCTTGACTTATCAAATATCAAGCAAAGCAGTGTGCATTAACAGCGAGAACAGCCCCAGTAGAAGAAAGTGTTTGGAAACACCTGCTCTGGTGGCACCTGTCCAACCAGGTGGGTTTGTGTGTGTGTGTGTGTGTGTGTGTGTGTGTGTGTGTGTGGTCCCAATCCACCAACTGTATCAACAGACAGACTGTAATTGGCTTCTTGCTCCAAAATGGCCACACAGTCCATTTCTGCCCATGTGGTAGGTGTTAAGGTCCATTTTCTACCTTACTTCATTAGATACATAGCAGTATCTACTGAGACCGACCCTAGGAGTTAGTTTACCCTCCAGCCACCACCTAAAAAAAAAATCACGCGTCTCTATGTGGACTGCAGACTACTGCAAAGATACTTCTTTCATTGGTTTGAGCAGATCTACCCTTCAGAGTGTGTGTTGGAGGAGATCGAAAGAGGCAGTCATGCAGCAGAATCTCTCTCTCTCTCTCTCTCTCTCTCTCTCTCTCTTTCTCTCAAAATTTCCCCCATGACAGAGAAGGCATAACTCCTTTCGAGCATAGTGCTGTGAAATTCCCTCTCGATACATCTCTATAAGAGTGTGAGATACAGCGGAGGGTATAACTGCTGTTACGCATCCGATATGTTAACGATACATGTACACGCCGTGTCTTTTTGGAGCAGAAGCAATTTAAATAAATAAACGGACTGTACTTCACCTATCAGTCGGTGTGATCGAAAGGCACACATACAGTACACACATTCGGGCGCTCTTCGCGTATGAGGAATTGTGGCAGGGGATTGTAGTGGGAGATAAGCTGAAAAACCACTACAGTAAACAAACCTTAGTCAGAAGAAATGCCAAAACAACCAAACTCACACTGTCGGGAGAGGACAGCGGGGAAAAAATCAGCCCCTTTGACTAGAGGAGAAACAGAAACGCTCCGAGCCTTCACTTGTTAAGCAACAAAGAAATTGTTTGATGAATGATGCAATTTACTAGCAGTTTAATCTCCAATGAACACTCTGAGATCTGAAATGCTAGTTTATTATTATTATTAGTAGTAGTAGTAGATTTAGGCTTGAAAATGTGCTCACAACTAGAAAGAAGCGCTTACCAGTTTGGACTCTTAAGACCCTGAGATTTCTGTCTATGATTTTTTTTTTTAAATTAAATTGTTAGCAGGGTGGGGGCACGGTGGCTTAGTGGTTAGCACGTTTGCCTCACACCTCCAGGGTCGGGGTTCGATTCCCGCCTCCGCCTTGTGTGTGTGGAGTTTGCATGTTCTCCCCGTGCCTCGGGGGTTTCCTCCGGGTACTCCGGTTTCCTCCCCCGGTCCAAAGACATGCATGATAGGTTGATTGGCATCTCTGGAAAATTGTCCCTAGTGTGTGATTGTGTGAGTGAATGAGAGTGTGTGTGTGTGCCCTGTGATGGGTTGGCACTCCGTCCAGGGTGTATCCTGCCTTGATGCCCGATGATGCCTGAGATCGGCACAGGCTCCCCGTGACCCGAGGTAGTTCGGATAAGCGGTAGAAAATGAAAGAATGAATGAATGAAACGGAACACGCTTTGCTGTGTGTACGCGGTTTTCAGAATGCAATCATAAAGAAGACGTAAAAACTCGTTACGACGGTTATGCTAGAAAAAAACAGCATTTACTGTTTGCTGCGTTTTCGCTGGCGGCAGCAGCGCGTTTTAAGCCCCGACGAGACGCCTGGGTGAAAGATCACCTGCGAGTGACGTACTTCCGTTTGGGAGGAGTTTAGCGCTGACGTATGTGGCTTGAACAACCACATTCATTTACACCTGTCCAGTTTCATCTGAAATGCGTCCCAGACCACCTCCTGAAGTGGTTCGAACGATCGGGTTTATATCCGTCTCGAAAACGTTTCGGAGGGCATTTAGACCTGGTCTTTTTACCATCGGATAGCTATCGGATCACAGAAAACGCATGAAGTGACCAGGTGTAAAAAGCCCCTTAGTTGTTAGCCTACCTGCTGTTGTCCTGTGCTGCCGTGTCAGTCCAGAATGTTGAATGAACGTTTAAAGTGTATTAGAGAAAAAAACAAACTCAAGCTTGTTAACTCTTAAAAATTCTGTCAAAGAAGTTTTTTCGACCTTCACATGCTCCATCAGAGCAAACAAAAGACATGTGTTGTGATGTTATTACACCTTGCAATAATTACAATTACCCAGGCGCCACAAATGCAGCATTTAATGGAGCAGGGGTGGCTCAAGTGGTCGGTTGGTCAGGGTTCAAACCCCCAGCGCTGCCACTGTTGGTCAACTGAGCAAGGCCTTTAACCATCCCTGCTCCAGGGGTGCTGAATCATAGTTACCTCTGTGCTCTTACCCCAATCTACTTAGTTGGGAGGTGTGAAGAAAAGAATTCCACTGTGCTGTAATGTATACGTGGCAATAATAAAAGGCTTCTATGAAGAATTATGGGAACGTGGGATGTGGTAGCTCAGTGGTTAAGGTGTTCGACTACTAATCGGTAGGTCATTGGTTCGAATCCCAGGTCCACCAAGTTGCCCTTATCCCTCAATTGCTCAGGTGTATAAACTGAAATAAAAATGTAAGTCACTCTGGATAAGAGTGTCTGCTAAACTGGACCACATAGACTTCTTTACTGCTATCAGTTAAGGAAATATAGTCTACGTCGCTGATGACTAACGGTCAGTTAAACACCTTTATCCCTAATAGAGAAAGGCTGAGAAGTCCTTTAGTCCCATCCATTTATTCTATTGATCTGCATATTCAAAATCTAACAAGCCACAGAAACATTCGCGCAGGAACAATCCTCGCCGTTTCTTTTCATTCTGAATAGAAAAGGATTCCAGCTTTCACACTGCTGTTCTTCAATAGAAAGGCTTCTAAGACAACATTAATTAGCTTGAAAAACCTCAAAGCAACAACAACCTATTTAAAAGTCTAATAATACGGACAATTATATTAAGACTACAGCACAATCATTTTCTCCTAATGTGGTGGAAGTTGTTTTTGGGCTGATCGCAGATCAGCGTTGTGCTTCATATTATAATGAATCAGATTGAAATTGGATGAGGGAAGCAACATAAAAGGTATAGGTCCCCTGAGGGCCCACAGGCATGACCACCCTCATTAGCATTGGCAGGTTAAATTAGTTTAGAGCAGAACGGAGTCCCAGCGGAACGAGAACTGGGTCAGTGGTAAATATCTCTTCAATACAGGTACACCATTACAGGCTGGTAATTGTTCGGAAGCCTCTCTAGATTTGATCCAATCTAAATCTTAGTCGCTCCCAAAGTGCCTCATTCAAATACTATTCCTAAATACATTAGGTGTTAATGTAGGAAGGACCACTAAACCGAAACAGAATTGAATAATCAAAAACAACTCCCCAGATACCAAAAAACAGGCCATTTTTTTTGCAATATGATCAGGTGACTGGATTCTTCAATGTTGACTTCTAATCTCTTTAAGTAATTTCTTTAAATGATGCTTTAGCAGCATAACTACAAAATACTTCCCACAATTCAAACATGTTTAATGGTTATCCAATCACGTAAGGGTATTACAATCTCTGACTACTTTGCAATTATAGTTATCTACCACAAGCTCATATATCAATGACATACGATTGGTGGTAAGTCTGCACTGTATCACTGACACGCTTGTGGTCACCTGTCGATCACTCCCATATTATGTTTGCTGAAGGTTTTTCACTAGATGTCGGATGTCTTGGCTGTAGGATTTGTGCACATTCACCTACAAGGGCGCTGGTGCGGTAAGGCACTGATGTTTGATGAGGAGGTCTGGCATGGACTCAACATTCTCTTTATTTCATGGCATGGACTCTTTATTTCTCTGAAGTGATCAATAAGGTTGAGGTCAGTGCTCTGTGCAGGACATGACAACTGGGCCACGTTCACACTGCAGGTAAAAGTGGCCCAAATCTGATTTTTTTGGGGGTCAAGTTAGGGCTGGGCGATTTGGCCTAAAATCAAAATCTCGATTAATTGAACATTTTAACTCGATTACGATTAATGAACGATTATTTAATTTTTATTTTTTTCGCCCTCATAGTTCACTGACAGGTTTTGTTTAGTAATTATGCTCACATATTACAAGTGAGAGATTTTTGAATGAAGGGTGCATTACTTGATTTTAAAATAATTGAAGGAAACACACACTATCTACTATCTATGATTATTTATTGAACATCAATGTTGAACAACTGAAATTAAAGCACACATTGCCTAAAACGCACAGTCACTTTGTTCTTATAAAAAAAAGTCAAAATGAATAACTTGCACTTTTGGAAACAAAAGAAATTATTTTCAATGTTTTTCATATTAAAAGTAGAAAATAAGCAGTATCTCTTCTAAATAAAATAACTCGTATAGCTTCGCTCCACTGTAGCCAAGGGAGTCATATCCTTTGCGATGTAATAACAAATAGGGTCAGTTATTTCTTTCCATCTTCTTGAACTCTTCTCATACTGTGTGGCATTTGTGAATGCATTTATTATCGACATCTGCTTTGGGGAGGCACTTGTTGCTGGGCGCTTGTCAGTCTCTTTTTGTGTTTTTTTGAGCCATGCACTGTTCATATTCACCGCAAATTGGTGGTGTTACCTTTGGGCGTCGAAACTGTTTTTCTACAGTGTCTACATCTGACATCATTTTGTTCGATGTCATCCTTACCGAAGCCAAAATGTGTCCAAACGACGGAGACTGCATTTTTCTTTGGTACAAGCTGCTCTTGTTGCTCAGTTGTCTGAGTGTTTAAGCTCGACATGTCGGCGGAATAACGTAACGTAACGGAGCGGGGTCACGTGACTCCACACGCGGTAGTGTTTTTAAGTAATCGAAATAATCGACCTGGAAAAATTTGATCGACTATATAGGTTCTGAATGTCGATTTCGATTACTTTTCGATTAATTGCCCAGCCCTAGGTCAAGTGACCAGGTCAGACTTCTTCAGGAGTAGTGTGAACACTCAAATCTAGCCCAGATCTGATTTTTTCAAATCAGATTCAGACCACTTCCATATGTGGTCCTGAATCAGACCCAAATCTGATTTTTTTGCAATGTGGCCGCAGTGTGAACAACCGAGGCGGATTTGATGCGACTTTTACGTCAATCTACATCGACATTCGTCACAATTACGCGCAGGCGAGTACGCACACAAACGTGACTACGCCTACAGAATGGATCAAATCATCAAAAGTTGCCCTCGACATCCGAAAATTTTCAAAACACTGCGTCTCTGTGCTGCCATTACGCAAACATTTAGAAAGAAAAGCGACAATGCTTACTTCCTCCATAACCTCGCCAACTTTAGCGCAACGGCGTGCCGCGTGTGACGTCATTGTTATTGTTCGTTTGTGCATGCGGGTCGGTTCGAAACAGCAAACAGTTCACGCTGGTATCTGATATAGGCCACATTTTAAAAGGTAATGTGAACAGCCAAACAAAAAAATCAGATCTGAGCAAAATATCCGAATTGAGCATTAAGACTTGCAGTGTGAACGCGGCTCCGGTTCCACACCAGCCATGATATCATATATGATATATGACATAATACTTTATTGTCAGAACATGTCTGCACTTTTTCTTGCATCGCAGTATATTTTCTATGTTTGCAGCAATCATCTCTTACACAACATCACTTAATCCACAAACTCACTCTTACTACATCCCACTACACAACACATTTACAATACTCTTGATTTACGATTAAGTGTCTTATTTAGCTCAAGGATCGCCTGATGCACAAAGGAGTATTCCAATTTCAATTTTTTGAACCTCCGATTTGATGGTAATAGTTCACACTCATTGTGCAGAACATAATTGGGATCAGAAATTCTATTATTAGCCAGTCTTAACAAATTATTATAATAAGTTGAGTCATACAGCTTCTCATGGCAAACCATATGTTAATAAACCTCTATTCCATTGTCATGTTGGAACAGGTTCAGGTCTCTTAGTTTCAGTGAGCGGGAAAATCTCAACCCTAAAGCATACAAAGACATCCTAGACAATTCTGGGCGTCATTCAGAAGGCCTACGTACGGGTGTAAATGTCAGGATGTTTGCATACTTTAGTCAGACATATAGACAAATCCCGTTGTGTTATGAGAGGTTTATGAAAAGACTTGGGAGAAAGCTAGCCTCCATCTTTTATTAAACAAGGCAAGGGGTTCAAGTACAGGGATGTCTCATTCTGAGCAGCAGTGAAGCCTCATAGGACTCCCTTGATTTCGGGCTCCTGAAGCCATAGCAAAGAAGACCGTCAGGATGTGCTTCTTCAAATCCCAGCATGACATCTATTCCAAAAATACTTAAAGGTACAACAGAAAAACAGCAGCTCCCTCTAGCATTTTCCGGATGTTGCCTCTTTTTTCTGCCTTCAGGCGCTCCCTCTTGTTCCTTGCGTCTTTCACCTGTCTGAGTCTGCCCTTTCCATTACTGCTTCGGCCTCGTCTTCAGCGACGGACGTGACTGGGCTTTTATCTCCCCGCTGCAGCCGTTCTTAACATCCAGCCGGCTTAAAAAGCAGAAACCGGCTCAAACTTTCAAGGGTGAATAAACGGATTAAAAATATCTGTAGATATTGCTCAGTGGAGGAACGATAGAAACGTCTTTGTTAATCATTTGGCCTTGAGTTTATCTTTAGTATTGATGACAAACCTGAAGCAATTTTATTCCTCCGTGACAAGAAAAAGCGGTTGATTTCACTGCAAGATTCTTTAATAAGAGGGTTTTGGGGAAGGAAAAAAAGACAACAATATAAAACGTGGAAAAGGGTTGGAACGATTATGTTTTACTGGAATCTGACACGTGTTAAAATTTCCAAATAAACAAACGTTATGAAATTACCTGCCAGGCAGATGTGATCAAATTCACTCTTCATTACGTCATTAAAAAAGTGGGTCATCAATTGAAACGCTTGATGTGTTGCATGAAATAAATTAACTGCACCGTTTTGTCAAAGGACGAATATGAGCATGTTTCAGAAGTCCCACAGAAGTACAAAGGATCCTTAATAACAGCAGTAGCTGATCCAGCAGCAGGCGACAGATGAATGCCTAAAGCGCTTTCCTTAATACCGAGTCCTGCCCCTGTTGTCCAACGAAGTGCCAGCGGACATAAAACAGCCCAAAGTCCCCAAACGACTAAGTAAATTGGTCACGGCCAATGATCCGTCACAGTTATCACAGACCTACATAAACACTTTAGTCATTAATCATGGAGCAAACAGCCATAAGGTGGATGACTGGGACATGCTGCAGGTCAGGAGAGAGCCATAAGGAGTTGTTAAATCACATCCAGTGCTTTTTCATGACACGGTGTAATTTACAGTAAGTGGGAGTGTGATGACACCTTACTGTGATGAACGAAAAAAACGATGAGGTCATTAAAGCTATATGTCCTTCTAGAGTTCCAGTGGCGAGGTGGACATGTCATGGGTTAATTAACACTGTCATCCTAAAGGATAATTAAAGGGCATTTGAAAACTAGGAAAAGTTTCAAGAGGACATAAAAAAAGCACACCATGCTTATAGCTCGTACATAACGACCAAATGGACTCAAACCGACTGAAAACTTCTAGTCTTAGTGGCGAGAATTCAATACGAACAAAATGGAAGATTATCTGTCTAGGCACAAAAGTTTTTATTTAGACGTTACATTAACTAAAAGATTTGTGAACCCCTGACAATCACAACCATATTATGCCTGTTGAACACTCACTCACTCATTTTCTACCGCTTATCCGAACTACCTCGGGTCTCGGGGTGCCTGTGCCTCAGGCGTCATCGGGCATCAAGGCAGGATACACCCTGGACGGAGTGCCAACCCATCACAGGGCACACACACACTCTCATTCACTCACACACTCACACACTACGATCGATTTTCCAGAGATGCCAATCAACCTACCATGCATGTCTTTGGACCGGTGGAGGAAACCGGAGTACCCGGAGGAAACCCTCGAGAACGGGGAGAACATGCAAACTCCACACACACAAGGCGGAGGCGGGAATCGAACCCCTAACCCTGGAGGTGTGAGGCAAACGTGCTAACCACTAAGCCACCGTGTCCCCTCTGTTGAACACAGTATTCCAAACTGTGTGGTGTGTCTGTGGGGATTTGTGTTCACTCAGCTACAAGAGCATCAGTGAGATCAGACACTGATGTTGTAAGAGTGATGAGTTCTGGGGTGCACTGCGGGTTCTGTGCAGAACATACAAATTCTTCCACCTTCATCAACCTTGACAAACCCTGTCTTTATTGATTTATTCTACAGCATATATAGACATTTTATACATTTGGGGAAAGAACACATATTGGTGTGACGGTCGGAGGTCCACAAATTTCAATGTCCAGTACATTTCACGAAGGAAACACATTGAACAACTACAGGAAAGAAGTGTCTTTTATCCGGACTTTCATTCCCTTCATTCTCTTATCACGTACACAAACACGGACACACGACCATGAAACTATATTTACTCAGGGAGATTAGTCCACAGCCAGCTCTTCGTAATTGCTTCCTGTATAACACATAATAGTTTCCCCTCAGGAAGCCTTATCAATACAGCCCACTGTCACTCAAAGTACAAGCCATGACGGTTAAGGCCAGGAGATTCAAAACACGTACGTATGCAGACTGAGGATACGTACATTTTAATAATCAGGTATCTGTCAGAGTTAATGAATGGATACGCAGTTAATCGCTTTGCATTGAACCTAAATGTATTTAGAGTATCATTTTCCTCTGTAATTAAACTTTTCCTTCTGTCGGTGGTGATACGCATGTTTAACAGAAGAAATAATGAAGAGGAATAATCATTAAAAAATGAACAGCGGAGACTTTTCTGAATGTCAGCTCGATATTTCAGCCTGTAGCCTTACATCAGCGGCGTGCGCTCTGCCGTGGGTTAAAACTCAAACAGTGCGGAAGTTCTACCTACCACAGAGATTTCAGAAAGGATACAACTACATTGATTTGTGGCTAGGATGTCTGAAAATCTTATTGGGAGTGCACGGTTAAAATAATCTAAAGGTCAATAGGTACATTTAGAGGGAAAGAAAACACAGAAATGAAAGCATTGGTGTAAAAATGAGATGTGTCTTTACGGAGTTGTAATGCATCGCACGTGGAGGAAAAGGTTTCCAGTGTTGTTGGCTCTGGTCATGTGGCTTTTTAATGGAGTTCTACTGGATGCTATGGTTTGAAAGTGCTGCTCTGTGCGTCAACGTTGCGCCAGACACTTTTCTGTTTCAGATTTTCTCACTGATTTCATGTCGATGTTATACGGAATATTCCAGTGATTCCAGTGTTCCAGTGAGCGCAGACTAAAAGTGCCATTAACACAATGGCCAGGTTCACCCCAAAGGCACTTCAGCTTAGAAACAAAAACAAGGAAGCACTGCTGCTCTGCGGTACAAGAAACATGGCACGTTTCCAATTAATTACTCCTACAGGTGCATCGGTGAGAGTAAACGCACACTGACCGTGTTAACATTTCAGGAATGACTGATTTATTAATAGGGTGTAATTCTCTCATTTAATTAAGCAGTACTGGTAGAGCGTTGGCACCGTGCCCAATGTAGTGGCCATGGGGGAACTGTCTAAACTTTTACCCGGCTTTATCTTTAGGGCTAATGCAACACCTCTCTCTCTCTCTCTCTCACACACACACACACACACACTAATGAAACAGTAACACTTCATTACAGACTTCTACACCTTTCTATAACATCCCTAGCACATAATAAATGAATTATTGACATTAAGGATGGACACAATGCATCTTCCTGCATCACAAGCTTCATTTCATTGTGTTCTCGTGTACGCTGTCCTTCATATGAACACCCAACATGAAAGGATGGAAATCTGGATATGTTCCACAATTAATCAAAACAGCACTAGCGCATCTGATTACTATACAAGTAACCTACACACCTGGGACATGAGCAGAAGTCAGTAAGCGTCATATTTACGAATGAGCGTGAAGAAGGAGCCGTGAAGATATTCAGAAGCATGGAGCAGTGAAGCAAGTATGCACAGATAGCCCTTTTCCACTAAAAAGAAGCGGGTGCTGGTTCAGAGCTGGTGCTGGTGCTGGTTTAAAGTTGGTTCCACTGGCGAACCTGCTAAGAACCGGTTTGCCTTTCCATCGGTTAGAGAGCATCACAGAGCCGAGTCTGACGTCACTGTATACGTGTCACGTTTCCCAGCAACGTTAGCGCAGCAGCGGCGAAACACAAACACAACATCAACAATGGCGGATGCTGCTTTACTGTTAATGCTCATGGCTTTGTGAACCTACATTGGTATCCAAACGCGGCGAATCCGACGTGTATGAAAAAAAGTTAGCCTTAGCATGTAGCTACCTACTATCATGTGTTCTGATAATTGATCATATTGCGGTAAAGTAAAAGTGTATTAAACATTAGTATACGTAAGGTACATTATCAAATGCCCTAACATTAGCCACGCCCCCAGCTCCTGACACAAGCGGTTCTTAAGTCTAGACCAGCAACGTTTTGGTGCTACTTAAGAACCACTTTTTCTGGTTCAGAGCCAGTGCTTTGGCTGTCGAAAAAGAAAGACCTGGTTCTAAATTAGGCTCCGAGGTTAGGTTCTAAACTAGACCTGCACTCAAACTGCCTCGGTGGAAAAGGGGCAAGAAGAGAGAAACTCACACACTGGTGCAGGTCAGGTCAGCGAGCACTAAGACATGCAAGTTTCCTTTTCCACCCGGTTGCCAACATCTACACTATGATTTGGAGTCAATTTACCAGTGTGTGCGTTCGTTCTCTGCTCGTTGAGGTCACCCACCATCACACTCTCTAATAAATGCCATAACGTCTTAAATATAAACTCGGCCGGTGGAGTATTTTAAGGGAGCAGATGGCAGCATCAAAAAGAACATCAAGAAACAAGGTACCACAGCCCAGAGTACTCCACATACTGTCGCTACCAAAACATCCGCTTCCTGTGTTAAGAAGAAAGAACGTACTCCCTAGACCCCTCATAAGTATAAATATAAATACGTTAAACAATCGGGGGGCTCGGTGGCTTAGTGGTTAGCACGTTCGCCTCACACCTCCAGGGTTGGGGGTTCGATTCCTGCCTCCACCTTGTGTGTGTGGAGTTTGCATGTTCTCCCCGTGCCTCGGGGGTTTCCTCTGGGTACTCCGGTTTCCTCCCCCGGTCCAAAGACATGCATGGTAGGTTGATATTGGCATCTCTGGAAAATTGTCCGTAGTGTGTGACTGCGTGAGTGAATGAGAGTGTGTGTGTGCCCTGCGATGGGTTGGCACTCCGTCCAGGGTGTATCCTGCCTTGATGCCTGATGACGCCTGAGATAGGCACAGGCTCCCCGTGACCCGAGGTAGTTTGGATAAGCGGTAGAAGATGAGTGAATGAGTGAGAGGTTAAACAATCACAAGGGTTTATACACACAGCGATTTGTTCGGCCGAGTGTCCCTGGAGACCCTTCTTGCGTAAATGAGTATGTATTCTTGTCATACCACAGGCAGCGGGTTATTGCAAATTTTAACTTGTGTTTAATTAGCGACGCTGATTTCGCTCTGACTGAAGAGTCTCCTCGTAGCAGTGGAGCCCAAAGCATAAAACTTGCACGTATAAAAACATTTATTATCCACAGCCACTAAAGGATGAAATTAATAGACTCAGTGACAACACGGTCTCACTATGTAATTAATTCCCATCAGTCTTTCCAAAACAATGTCTCTGTTGAGGAATAGGACGGTTATGACAGGTTCAATCGCGGGTCAGCGTAATCCGGTAACATTCTGCTCTTCTGGCATGCCTCCGGAGGGACGAGAAGTGCAGAGGACAAAGAAAGCCAGTCACAAGTAGATTATAGATGTGCTAATTACCTTACGCTCCATCATTTGTTACAAGTCGCATGCGGTTCATTCAGTTATGTTGCATTCGTCTTATCTTGGACACGGACACCTCCGTGATATGAACGCTTTTGTTAGCAAGAAGCTAGTCTCACATAGCCAGACCTTCAGACTGACTGCAGAAAGTATATCAGCTCTTACTGGCCAAGCACCTCCCAATAGTGTGTCTGACTGACATGTATACCATCCAATTACAGTTAGTTTTGTTCAGCGTCATGTTTCAGGGTGTGAAAAGTCTCTACAAATACATACAAAATGCAAATTACTGGAGTAGCTTAGCGTTTAAGGCAATAGCCCAATGACTGAAAGATTGTGAGTTCTACTCCCAGGTCCACTAAACGCCCACTGTTTTGTTCTTAAGCAAGGAACTTAACCCTCATGTGGTCAGTTGTATAAAAATGCTATGAATGAAGCCACTTGCCAAATGCTCTAAACATAAACTTCACATCATTTGGAATATCCAGAATTTAGCTGATCTTTATAAGAGCTCGTTGTCCCAATCGTAAGCGCGGCAGCTTCCGTCTTCCATGAAGGACGTACTGTAAGGGCGTAAAAAACACAACAAAACAAATCTCCTGGAAATCCAATCAGACGGTTTCCAATTTTGTGTGCCATGTGCATCAGGAATTCAGCAAAAGGTTTGTCGCTTGAGGCTGAGACTAGCGAGACGCTAACCAGATAACAGTAAACTACACAAATGTTAAAGCAATGCTATAGCAGTTAAAGTTGGCGTGACTTGCAGTAGTAGTAGTATAGTAGAATAGTGCAGCTTCTTCTTTTCCCTTAGCGCCTCATGACAAAGTAGCATTTTCTTTCATTTGTACTTAGCTCTGTCTTTTTAAGAGTCAGTGAGTTTTAAGGACATTCTCTTGTTTTCCTCCAGTTAAAAAAAAAAACCAAAAAAAAACGGATCACATAGTGGCCAAGCCATGAAAAGGCCCTGCCCTGAAGAGATAAAGCTGATACTCCATAAAACTAATGAGAAGGAAAGGTCAGTTTATCATTCACAAGCCACTGCCAAGCCTGAGTGCATTTTACGAGCACTGCGGCCTGTGTGTAGCGCTACTGTAGAGCAGAACATTACCGCTGGCTTCGCTCTCTTAAATCAATCATTCACAGAAGGTAAAAGAATATATGGTTTTCCCTGCAGTTCAAGAGCCTCATCGTTTAAAGATGTCGTGCTGAAATTGTACTTTTGAAAAAAAAAATAAAAAAATTACAGACTCCACACATTTCCATTATTAATATTCAGCGCTCTCTTTTAGCAGCTCTTGCAAACGTAAGCCGGTCCTGTTTAAGACATTTACTCTGGAGATGTTTTTACCCAAAGCAGCTCACAATGAAGTGGAGTAGACGAGTAAGGGCTACGCTCAAGCATCAACAGAGGCAGTCAAAAAATTGAAAGCTCTTGACTTTCCCATCAGACTTCACCTTTGAGCCACTACCCCCTCTTTACAGGACTTTCAAACACACTCCTTCCCGTCAAACACACACACACACGGCAATGCTTATAAGACATGGCCCAGGGATCATTCATGCTTTTCTTCTCCTTAGATATGTACATACCTAATTCCAGAGAAAATCACTCCATATGTGAGATTTTGTGTAAAATTGTACATGCCCCCACACACACACACACACACACACACACACACACACACACACACACACACACATATATTCAATACACACACATGCAGCAGGATTCAAAACTCTGAGCGCACTCGTAAAAAAAAAAAAAAAAAAAAAAAACACTTCTATTGTGCATTCTTTACTAAATGAATATAGCAGATATCATAATAAGTGACATCACTGGCAACAACTTAAATGAAAAGCAGAATCTTCAAAATATTTACACGTATTTCAGAGTTTCTTTGAGCTCGTAGAGCTCGTTTGGTCCAAATCGGACGTTTTGTGCAAAGCTACAGTAGTTAACATGGTTGTAACATGGTCACAAATTCACTTAAATTTAAATAGGGACCTAAAAATAGTGACAAATTGTTTTTAAAAATATTTCAAAAATCTAAAACCTTCGGTTCATTTTTCAATTTCAAATGTAAAAAACAAACCCACATTTTCATTGTGGTCTCAGATTTTTGGCACGACAAAATTACACTAATTTCATTTTAAATCCATGACAAATGTTAAATCAGCGTGTGTTTTGTTCTTATTGTCCCTTCTTCTCAAGGTCTGCAATATGTCACAGATAAATCAGACTTTTTTTTGAAAAATACCCGAGACACAAACTCTAAAAACCTGCTTAATTAAACACAAGTCCCCGTGAATTAGTTGTTACTATGGAAACGATATAACCCTATGATTAGAATAACACTATTGTCAGTCAGTTTTATAGAAATGTGATCGATGTCTGACTGAACAGATCGGAGAATTCGACCTTATTACATTCATTTTCAGGCGTCATCGGGCATCAAGGCAGGATACACCCTGGATGGAGTGCCAACCCATCGCAGGGCACACACACACACACTCTCATTCAGTCACACACTACGGGCAATTTTCCAGAGATGCCAATCAACCTACCATGCATGTGTTTGGACCGGGGGAGGAAACCGGAGTACCCGGAGGAAACCCCCGAGGCACGGGGAGAACATGCAAACTCCACACACACAAGGTGGAGGCAGGAATCAAACCCCCAACCCTGGATGTGTGAGGCGAACGTGCTAACAACTAAGCCACCGACCTTATTACAGTATGAAAAAAAGATGAATACTTCTGAAATCGGATTGGTTGAGCTGATTCGAGTTACATACCTAAACATGTTGCCAAATCACAGTAATTTGTTGCTTTTGTCTGCTCCAAAGTTTGCTGTCAACAGACTACACTGCAAAAACAAATATATATCAATTTAATATCGTATTAAACACTAGAATTTATCATACTGTTTTCATCGCAGCTTTTGAGAAGCAGTAAGCCACTTTGAGGACGCGCTTTCCAGTGATTTTATCCCGGGTAAACGCATTGTTAGGCACGACACGAAGAGGGGTGATAAATAAATCACTGCGACGCACGCCTTCGAATGGATGCTTCCTTTCCTAAAAGAGCACGACATTTATCATTTGTGCCGAATCCTTCATTTTAATTTTAAGTGTAGGTGTTGCACATGTTTTCTTAAGATATAAATTCATGAACATCAGTAACCAGGCTGTAGCGAAGTCATTTGTAGTGAAAATCTCTATAAAAAAATAGTACATCTAGCTTCCTTCATGCCGGCGCTTGGATTGTCTTTACCATGTTGGGTTTTTCCACAGCTTATAGTTTAATAGTCCATTCGTTCTTTTGTATTACTCATATCTGCATTCTAAACAAAACAATATACTGTACACGCGATGGTTCCTAACACTTTAATGAGGAAACCAAGATTAAATATAAACTGATGGGGAGCCAATTTTATCCTTTTCAGTTTCTCACAAACGGCTGTCAAAGCCGTCAATTTCAATTCCCGTACACGGGTTCGCCCACCGCCGCCTTTACGCCCCACTGTTTCATTCCCAGCCTGTCATACGGCTGTCAACAAAAGCTACGTCGACTAAGTAAAAGTCGTGTTTTAGCCTTTCACCTCTAAAGCCCTATTCGGACGGGATTAGTTTTACGTGGGGACGTGGAGTAATGCAATTTTACCTCAGGACGTCTGTAATATAAATTGGCCAATTCGCACGGGACAAGACATCTCAGTAAGACTAGCAGAAGTGGGAGGGGTAACTCGCTTTACGCACCACAGTAACCTCCTTGTCGTCATGTGCGTATGACGTTGCTTCCTGTTATCATGTGCGCAAACAGACAACATGGCACCTCCATGCTTGCAAAACGCGCCAAAAACTACTTTTAAACAGGAAATGACGGAATTTTACCGTACATATTTACAGCGGGTCTATTCGGACGGGATTAGTATTACCTGAGGTCATTTTTCCGGACCTTTTTACAGAAGGTAAAAGTCGCCCTGTAATCTTTACCGACATTACTGTCCGTAATGATTACCGAGATGGCACATTCGGACGGGACTAAAATCACAGAGAAGCTCTGGTAATATTTACTTTACCCCCACTTAAAACTAATCCCGTCCGAATAGGGCTTAATTCTACTTCTCTGTGGTCTTCAGAGTACAGCGGCAAAAATCACCAGAGGTGTTGAACCTCTGAAGCACAAACATCCAGGATTTCTGTTCAGTCAAATCGTTTGGAGAAACCAAGAGTAGCTCCTTAACAAGTCAGTCAGTAATCGATGCATCCGCCAAGCTAAAGACATGCCATGATAAACAGCAGCACGAGACGCTGCTTTCGAGTCTGGAATCCGCCATCTATCCCACACCCACAAATTTACTGGCCTCAGTCACATCTCTTATCCAAGCCACAGCGTTCCAGCGTGTTCTCCTGCCACTCAACATGGGTTCCAGAGCGTCTCGCCAACATGAGTTATAGGATACTCATCCAACCAAGCAAGGTTGGATAAAATAGCACAAACATGCACTATAAGTTCAAAATCCAGTCAGGAACATTAGAGATAAAATAAACAGCATATCGTTCTTTGAATTTTATATTCTGTGCAGAAATTACTATAAAAAACTGAAAAAGAATTTGATCCGCTATCACTGACAAAGACGTGCTAAGCAATGAATCTATGTCCATTCTCCATGGCGGAATGAGCAGTACTAAATGAATAGCCCCAAATGAGCGCTTGAACGAATCCCCAGCCCTGTCCGTGTCTACGTGTTTACACGTGGGTTTAATTAGCCAGGTTGATGAATCCATCTCAGGCGGTAGGCTAGAAGGAGGGGCAGCTGTGTGAGGCAGCAGAGCAACAGCTGATAGAAGCCTGTAGACACCCTGCTGCCTTTCCCATTCACACGTAGACAAGAGCACACAGATTTGTGTGTGTGTGTGTGTTTTGTTTGGATTCAGGGTCAGCTTCAGTCAGTCAGACCTTAACACAATGCTAAGGAGTAGCATGTTTGTGTATGTGTGTGTGTGTCTATGAGTTGTTTGGGTTCAGGGTCAGCTGCAATCAGTCGGACCTTAATACGATGCTAAGGGGTACTGTGTGTGTGTGTGTGTGTGTGTGTATGTGTGTATGTGTTTGGGTTCTGGGTCAGTTGCAGTCAGTCTGACCTTAACACAATGCAAGAAGTTGTGTGTGTGTGTGTGTGTGTTTTGTTAGCTGTAGTCAGTCAGACATTAACACAGTGCAAGGAGTAGTGTGTGTGTGTGTGTGTATATGTGTGTGTGTTCTGTGTCAGCTGCAGTCAGTCAGACCTTAACACAGTGCAAGGAGAAGTGTGTGTGTTGTTAGCTGTAGTCAGTCGGACCTTAACACAGTGCAAGGAGTAGTGCGTGTGTGTGTGTGTGTGTGTCTGTCCATACATGCAAGGACACACACTACTCCTTGCATTGTGTTAAGGTCAGACTCACTGCAGCTGACCCAGAACCCAAACACACACACACACACATTTTTTATAGTAATTTTCTATCATGTTTGGTGAGATCGCAGTAAAACGTCAGTCATCTTGACTGACACTGATGAGGATTAAGCTTGCTTTGGAGATCAGACAGATCAGACAGTCCCCCCTGCAGAGAACTCAAGTGTGACACTGAGATGGTTACAGATGTCTCCATTTCTGCTCATTACCTGCTACGCCACAAGTAATTAAGAAAAAGTAGTTCCACTGATAAAGCAAGCAGATCTAATGAAAATGTAATAAGATGATATTTACACTACATACATCAGACTCTGCCATGCTACTGGTTTACTTTCTACTCCAGAACATTCTCAGACTGCATATAATAAATACTGTCAGTGTTTGAATTTAATATTCCCTAGTCATCAGACAAATAGAGCCAAAGCACCAACAAGGTTTTGCAGATGTTTGCTTTGAAACAGAATCGATAGTTTATATAGTTTATACTTTTTATTTATTGACCTCCTTTTACTTTTATTTTTATTCTTAATTCCGTTCCTTTCCGTGTTTGAATACCGGACAGACGTAAAAAGCATTTCACTGCATGTCGTACTCTGTATGTACGGTATGTGTATGTGACAAATAAAATTTGATTTGATTTGATTATAGTTTAGACAGTTTGCAGTGCTTTCGTTCGTCCAATATTGTTCAGTAGTTCTGTCTAATTAACATTTACTGTTCTTGTGCTTTTATATTTTCTCAGTTGTGGATAGCGGTTCCCTCGACTCGGTCCCGAGCTGGAACACTCGCTCCATCAAGCGTGTATTTCTCACACCAGTATTGTGTGTGTGTGTCCCTGACCAGCCCTGAAGATTCATGCTGAAGATGATTGATTGATTGATTGATTGAATGAATGAATGAATGAATGAAATGACTTTATGAAACCTTCTGGAATTGTCAGACAGTTTATCTGCACTTTTTTTTTTAATTCTACTTTGATGGCCGGACTGAAACACCAGGGTGTGTGTTTTAAACAGACTAAATTTGTTTTTCAGGACTAAGCTTTGGTTAGTAACTTGAAACTTGCCACATGAACAAAACATTCTTGAGCATGCACACACACACACACACACACACTCAAAGTTTCTTCACTTCCACAAACACAAGAGCTCAAACATTCAGCACATTCCCCACCAACCTATTGCCCATGTTCATGATGTTCATGTTTAAAAGGACGCAGATGCAAAGGAAGTCAGAATTAGTTGTGCAAAAAAAAAAAGTGCGTTTTTTTTTTTCAATGATTTTATACTATCTCCATCTATAACCATCTCTACTGAATCAGACTGTGGGATTTGTTTTAATACCTCTTTTTTCCCTTGTGCCATTACTCAGTTTTCAGTGTAATACAGTAAGTCTGAACACCCTTGATGGTGTCGTTTCATAGCTTTTCCCTGTAATATTTCACCAAAGAGGAGACTCGATGTGTCTAACATACACGTCAGAGTTTTAAACAATAGTATTATTCATATGCACAAATGAAAGAATCTATGAAAATGTTTAGGCAAAAAAAAAAAAAAAAAAAGAGCCAAAGAAGTGTCGCGCGCGCTGGAGAACATTGCGGTGTTGGTGGTACAACCAAGCCAGAGGAAGCTCTTTATGGGGCAGAAGATCGATCAAAGCCTGAAGGATTTCACACTAAAACAGGAACAGAGAGAAATCAGTTTGTAATGAAAGCCTTACCTTTATCTGCAACAGCAGCATTCAGAGAGATGATGAGAGCTGAAATAAAGAGGAACAGACGCGCGCGCAGCTCCGCCATCACTTCCACAAGAAAGAAAGCAAAAAAAGTACCAAATAGATTTGCGTGTAAAAGCCAGTAAGCTGAATGGACGGAGAAGGCGAGATCTTTGCTGCAAAGTTCAATGAGGAAAACGGTGCAGGATTTCCGCAGCAAAGCGCTGAGAAGAAGAGCAGAACCCCTTCAGGAGGAGGTGTGAATTGTCCTGCAGGAGACACATTGGGCTTGTGGACGAGGATCTCAGAGGTTTGGATTCAACTTGGACAGAAAGAGCTGCAGTGGAGGAAGGCGGGGGGGTGGAAACGACTCCAACAGGAACGTTACAGCTTTAAAGGGTTAATGGAGTAACAGAAAAAGAAAGAAATGTTCTCCGCGGCTGTAGGTTGCCTCCCCACTCACACACACTCACACTCACACACACACACACACACACACAGAAGAGTGTAGAATCGCTGTGCTGTGGTGAGGAGTAGTAGCTGCTGGTCGATGAAAACACCCGGCTAAGGAATTGCACTTGAGTGGGAATTCCGGATTGTGTGTGTGTGTGTGTGTGTGTGTGAGAGAGAGAGAGAGAGAGAGAGAGAGTGAGCTAGTGTGTGTGTGCGCGCGTGTTCGTGTAAGTCTGTTTGTGTGTAAGTGTGAGTGTGTGTGTGAGAGAGTGAGTTAGTGTGTGTAAGTGTGTGTGTGAGAGAGAGTTTGTGTGTGTGTGTGTGTAAGTCTGTGTGTGTATGTGTGAGTGTGTGTGTGCGTGCGTGCGCGCGTGTGTATGAGTGTGTGTGCGCGCGCGCGCGTGTGTATGAGTGAGTGTGTGTGTGTGTGTGAGAGAGTGAGTGTGTGTATGAGTGTGCGCATGTGAGTGTGTGTGATTGTGTTTGTGTGTGTATGAGTGTGTGTGTGCGTGTGAGTGCGCGTGCGTTCAGAGTTCCAATCTCAGCTCAGAATTCACGACCCCTTTAAAGCTTATTTTTCTGAATCTGAACCCAGCTAAAATATCTTCACATTAGTCATCTCTTAAATACAAACTGTCCCACAAGTCTATATACATAAGTTACTATGTATGAGAGCACCATGTCAGCTGTGCCACGAGAGGGTCGAAGATGTCTGATTCCTAGTTACAGTAGTGTGAAACACTTCCAGTCTTTTTACATTTGTTTAGAAGTTTGTTAGCAGTATGGTGTGTGTGTGATGTGCTTGGTATGTTTCCTGTTGAAGCCCAATGCACATTTGCCACAGCTTCATGATCCAGCCATGACAATGGTTTCAGTACGGTTTTATTTTTTCACAGGTTTTCTTAAAGGTTTAAAAACATCTGGTTAATATAAACTAAGAATAAAAAAAATGATGGTATAAATTTGCCTGAAATAAAAAATTGTTCATTTCCTCCTCTGTATGCAGATTTCTGTGACATCCTGAAGATTCATCTTCAATAATCATTTAATCCCTGGGTTATCCACCTACTGTACCTGCACCTTCTTGGGATGGTTAAAGGAAACCGGAGAACGCAGAGAAATCCTTCACGGACATGCAGAGTAACCCGAGCTCAGGATCTAACTGAGACTCTGGAGATGATCCAATCCAGAAATGTCTCACTCTGTAATGTGCTACACAACAGTTATCTTCAGATGAGCTCTAGATGAAGACAAAGAAAGGTGATAGATAGATAGATAGATAGATTTTTAGCTTTTATTTCACTAACTAGACAGACAGACAGATGGACTGAAGTGATAGACTAAGGCACGGTGACTTAGTGGTTAGCACGTTCGCCTCACACCTCCATGGTTCTAATTCCTGCCTTGTGTGTGTGGAGTTTGCATGTTCTCCCCGTGCCTCGGGGGTTTACTCCGGTTTCCTCCCCCGGTCCAAAGACATGCATGGTAGGTTGACTGGCATCTATGGAAAATTGTCCGTAGTGTGTGATTGCGTGAGTGAATGAGAGTGTGTGTGCCCTGCGATGGGTTGGCACTCCATCCAGGGTGTATCCTGCCTTGATGCCCGATGACGCCTGAGATAGGCACAGGCTCCCCGTGACCCGAGGTAGTTCGGATAAGCGGTAGAAAATGAGTGAGTGAGAGATGAGTGAGTTGACCTTCTGAACTGTAAACCTGGTCTGTGCCTTGACTGTGACAAAGAAAGTGTACTGAACTTTTGTATATACTTAGCGAAAAAATGTATATTATTACTGTGGTCAACTCCTCAGATACCCTCAGTCAATATGTGGATAAGTCAAGTCGCCACACTTCTCGTGATCTGCATCAAAGATCAGATGCTTTTTGGCGAACTTGGTCTTCTTTGTGGAAATTTCTGGACGATGTTCAGTAGCTGATACTTCCTTTTAATTTTTGGTCTATAAAATGACCCTGTTATTTACTTTGATATGCCCTGCTGTATTTTTTATTATTATTATTTATTTATTTATTTATTTATTTATTTTATTCTTATTATTATTTTATTCCTATTATTATATTGTTTTGGCATTATGTCTGTCTATGTATGAACGTGTATATCCAAAGATTATAAGGTGATATGGCCTATGTGGCTGTATATGCTGATGGCTGATGTGAGATACCGGTACCGTTGTGTTGTGTTGTGTTGTTGTTAAAATAAATAATTAAAAAAAAAAAAAATACTGTATATATATAAAAAGCTTCTTGACTTGGTATATTTTAGACAAATCGCTTAAAAATAAACAACATAATCTAACATTCAGTTAATTTATTTGTTAAAGCTCAAAGCAGCTTTACAGAAGAATAGAAACAGAATAAAAATTGTAAACTTTAATATGAAGTTACTATTTATCTCTAACATCTATTCCTAATGATCAGGCCTGAGGTGACGGTGGTGAGGGAAAAACTCCCTGAGATGATCTGAGATAGAAACCTTGAGAGAAACCAGACTCAGAAGAGAACCTCATCCTCATTTAGGAGACACTGAAGAGGAAATAATGTCAATGTAAATAATGTCATTTCTACAAAAGTGGAATTAAGCAACCAAGAGCTCCTGAAGAACTAATAGGTCAGAGTCATTTCTGAGTTCATTACAGACTTAACACTAATTCCTTCCCGACGAAGTCTTCAAATATTCACTGATGAAGACCTGAGCAAGACCTGCGTTATAGTCTACAAGTGGTTCTATTCACAGTAATCCCATCACGAGTCACGGGCTGTCCATGCAGATCTATCCCAGCAGAGTGCAGCACCAACAGATGAGACTCCAACCAAGTGTAGGGCGTCAGGATGGATCAGGTAGGTCCAGAAAGAAGGCACAGATAGGAAATAATAGTTACTAATAATCAAATTACTTGAAAAATGTATATATTTGCAATATAAATAAATATAAATGGATGAAAATGATAAGATGAAAAATAGTTTTTGTTCATTCCCTTTTCTTTATTTTTAGTGACATTGACTAAGGAGGTGGGCACGGTGGCTTAGTGGTTAGCACGTTTGCCTCACACCTCCAGGGTTGGGGGTTCGATTCCCACCTCCACCTTGTGTGTGTGGAGTTTGCATGTTCTCCCAGTGCCTCAGGGGTTTACTCCGGGTACTCCGGTTTCCTCCCCCGGTCCAAAGACATGCATGGTAGGTTGATTGGCATCTCTGGAAAATTGTCCATAGTGTATGAGTGTGTGTGTGTGCCCTGCGATGGGTTGGCACTCCGTCCAGGGTGTATCCTGCCTTGATGCCCAATGACGCCTGAGATAGGCACAGGCTCCCCGTGACCCGAGGTAGTTCGGATAAGCGGTAGAAAATGAATGAATGATGAATGATAATTTTTGTGTGATTTTGTTGTCAGCACATTCAACTATGTAAAGAACAAAGTATTTAATAAGACTATTTCATTCATTCAGATCTAGGATGTGTTTCTTAAGTGTTCCCATAGACCTCTGATCTCTGAAGCACAAGAACATTCATTCATTCATTCATCTTCTACCGCTTATCCGAACTGGGAGACTGTGCCTATCTCAGGCGTCATTGGGCATCAAGGCAGGATACACCCTGGACGGCGTGCCAACCCATCACAGGGCGCACACACACACACACACACACTCTCATTCACTCACACAATCACACACTACAGACAATTTTCCAGAGATGCCAATCAACCTACCATGCATGTCTTTGGATGCCCAAGCACAAGAACAGCATTTGCCTAAAACATTCCAAAATATCCTGATGTGCTTTGTTTCTGTTTGCATGTAAGTTTTAAGATAAATTATTTATCTTCCCAGACTGTATCATTATGGCATGTGTTGCTGGTTAATATTAATTTCGCATGTGCAAATGATTAGAGAAATTGGATTTGGAGATTGGGGATGGACAATGATATTGGGAAAAAAATGAGAAACATTTCACTATTAACCAAAACTGATCAGATGATGAGGTCCTCGTCTTGTCTGCGCTTTGGTGACATCATCGAGGTGAGGACCTGTGGTGCGTGACTGCTCAAGGACTTCATCACGTTGTGTTTAACCTTGTGCTTCTGACTGTACGCTACATTCAGAGATGACAGAAGTTCATAATTATTCCCTCAACCAAAGCTTCAATCGTGCAAAATTCACACAAATTCAAATGGTGACAAAAGGAGACCACTGCACGCAGTAGCTATGTATAATCACGTGTAAATAGGCTCTAGACATTAACTAGATCTTAATCTAGATGGAATAATCAATTGTACAGTAGTCGGTTTATTACGCTGCTTAGTGACAATTGTAAATTTGTCGGACCTTTATGGATCTTTATCTACTTTGCTGTTCTCGTCTCTTCAGACCATCTCGCAGTGATCACGTCTCACTAATTATCACACAGGGATATTGTATAAGACAACGCTGCTGAGATTACTTTAATCTTTGACGTGCGATATTTGATATGTGACGTGCCAATCATGGTTGGGTTTACACATTGGGTAATGTGTAAACCCCTGGTCCAAAGACAGGATACTCCCCCGGTCCAAAGACATGCATGGTCGGTTGATTGGCATCTCTGGAAAATTGTCCGTAGTGTGTGAGTGCGTGAGTGAATGAGTGTGTGTGTGTGCCCTGTGATGGGTTGGCAGTCCGTCCAAGGTGTATCCTGCCTTGATGCCCAATGACGCCTGAGATAGGCACAGGCTCCCCGTGACCCGAGGTAGTTCGGATAAGCGGTAGAAAATGAATGAATGAATGAATGAATTATTCATATAAATGACATACTAGTGTATCTTCTTCTATCAGACTAAAGCTATGATAGAAAATCCAATAAAAACACCTGGATTATAGCAGATTAATTGGATTCATAGGATATAACATTAATCGTGCAACTTTGTGATAGGATAGAGATTGTGAACAAGCTATAATTTACAGTATAAAGTATATTGTGTCATGGTGAATGACTGGTCTGTATTTCTTTGGTCCATCCATGCATTTTCTGTACTGCTTATCCAACACAGGGTCACGGGGTATCTGGAGTCTGAGTCAGGGGACACGGGGCACGATGGCAACCTATCGCAGCACAATCACACACAGTTACGCAGTATGGACAATTTATAGATGGTAATCAGCCTACAAGGGATGTTTTTGGAGTGGGAAAGAAACTGGAGTACCCAAAAAAAACCCCTAAGGCACGTGGGGAACATGCAAACTCCGGACGCACAAGGCAGATGCAATAAAATTCCTTAGATCAAATTAATTTATTTTGTATCACAGCAAAGTCAAACTGATCAAAAAAAAAAATGTTGTTAATGTGTTTATTTAAACCCGGAGTCTACTATAAGATGGTAAATTGGAAAGCCAGTATTGCACCAGTGAAGCATACACACATTATATTGTCCAGGTCCTACACCATAGACTTAACAGCTGAAAGAACAAACAACAACTGAAAACCATCTGAGCAAAAAAAAAAAAAAAAGGTAAGAAATACATTTAGAGCCACAACAAAAAAAAAAAAAGCTACAGATTGGTGCAAGTGCTATTACACATGATTGCTACAAACACTGAACACAACATTCTGCCTCGTACTTTGTAATTCACTCAACAATAAATTGCTCAGGGTTACTTTACAAAAGGAAAGAAAACACGATTGTCCTGTTACTCAGATTACAAAGGATGAACAAATCTTTTCTAAATCGAACACAATTTAGTTTTAAAATTGAAGCTACATCAGCCGGTGCCTCTGGTATCTCTGCTTAACACAATGCAACACTTTCTAACATCTTCAGTCAATTGATTCATTACCTTATATACAGTTATGACGTTAGAATTGGTGTGTAACAGCTTACATACCTGTTATGTTCATGACCTTTTAAAATGTCGTATCCCTCATGTTACAGTGGGGAAATTATGGAATTTAAATTGAATAGAATTTTTTAAATACTATAACCATATTTACATATAGTTTATCTATGTACTTAATAAGTGTTATGAATTTTTTTTTGATTGATTCGTCTGTCTGCCTGTCTATCTATCTATCTATCTATCTATCTATCTATCTATCTATCTATCTATCTATCTATCTATCTATCTATCTATATATCTATCACCTGTCTGTCTGCCTGTCTATCTATCTATCTATCTATCTATCTATCTATCTATCTATCTATCTATCTATCTATCTATCTATCACCTGTCTATCTATCTATCTATCTATCTATCTATCTATCTATCTATCTATCTATCTATCTATCTATCTATCTATCACCTGTCTGTCTGCCTGTCTATCTATCTATCTATCTATCTATCTATCTATCTATCTATCTATCTATCTATCTATCTATCTATCTATCACCTGTCTATCTATCTATCTATCTATCTATCTATCTATCTATCTATCTATCTATCTATCTATCTATCTATCTCTCACCTGTCTGTCTGTCTGTCTATCTATCTATCTATCTATCTATCTATCTATCTATCTATCTATCTATCTATCTATCTATCACCTGTCTATCTATCTATCTATCTATCTATCTATCTATCTATCTATCTATCTATCTATCTATCTATCTATCTATCTATCACCTGTCTGTCTGCCTGTCTATCTATCTATCTATCTATCTATCTATCTATCTATCTATCTATCTATCTATCTATCTATCTATCTATCTATCTATCTATCTATCTATCCATACATACATACATACATACATACCGTCTATCTATCTATCTATCTATCTATCTATCTATCTATCTATCTATCTATCTATCTATCTATCTATCTATCACCTGTCTATCTATCTATCTATCTATCTATCTATCTATCTATCTATCTATCTATCTATCTATCTATCTATCTATCTATCTATCTATCACCTGTCTATCTATCTATCTATCTATCTATCTATCTATCTATCTATCTATCTATCTATCTATCTATCTATCACCTGTCTGTCTGTCTATCTATCTATCTATCTATCTATCTATCTATCTATCTATCTATCTATCTATCTATCTATCTGTCTGTCTGTCTGTCTGTCTGTCTGTCTGTCTATCTATCTATCTATCTATCACCTATCTATCTATCTATCTATCTATCTATCTATCTATCTATCTATCTATCTATCTATCTATCTATCTATCTATCTATCTATCTATCTATCTATCTATCTATCACCTGTCTGTCTATCTATCTATCTATCTATCTATCTATCTATCTATCTATCTATCTATCTATCACCTGTCTGTCTATCTATCTATCTATCTATCTATCTATCTATCTATCTATCTATCTATCTATCTATCTATCTATCTATCTGTCTGTCTGTCTGTCTGTCTATCTATCTATCTATCACCTGTCTATCTATCTATCTATCTATCTATCTATCTATCTATCTATCTATCTATCTATCTATCACCTGTCTGTCTGCCTGTCTATCTATCTATCTATCTATCTATCTATCTATCTATCTATCTATCTATCTATCTATCTATCACCTGTCTATCTATCTATCTATCTATC
>NC_083473.1:21444817-21472317 GCF_030014155.1 Tachysurus vachellii
ATACTTACTTTACTGTTACTTATATTATTTATACAGCAACTTTAATTTCATCAATTCGTAAAAAAAAAGTCACATTAAATTCCAATAGAGTCCTGAACTGGAATATCCTGTTTAATATCCTGTTTAACATCCTGAGGAAATCAAATAATGGTATAGTTTATCAATTATAATGAGTTGATTAACTGTTTAACACTAACACATTTTCTTAGATACTGCTTGATACTAAAGCACTAATTGCATATGTAATGTACGCCACTGAATTGCCGATGGACACGATTCATTGTGTCTTGCAGTAGTGGACCTCATCTCCTGCTGTATCTCCTCTCACAGTCTTCTCTCCCATCACCAAGTGCCTCAAACTAAGGTAAAACTTACAGTAAGTATAAAAAAAAAAAAAAAATGGAAGAAAAACATTGTAAATATATCTAGTGCAAAGGATGCAGTTCACATGCTGATTAAGAACTAGCTTTTGCTCAGATGCTAACTTTGTTATTAATTAATAATTAGTCCAGGAATCAAAGGGCTCTGCACCATGTTATCTATGTGCCCTGGTTTAGAATAACAGGTCTTCATCCTCTAGAATATTGGAACATCCTTCTCCTAAATATGATATCTTACTGTTTCAGTTCTGTAGTAAAATGGGTGTCCGATACTGTTACGTAACGACTTGCACATGTCCTAAGCCAATATCTTGGATAACACTTAATTTCTCAACATACATTGTATTTTCTTTTCAATTATCGGTCTTCATTTTGATGCATTATGGTGCGATTGTGTTCTTTCGGTACTAATGGACTTTTTTCCTGACCTTGTTTCTATAATTCTTTACACATATGTGTTTAAAACTATTCTTTCCATTACAACCTAGATAACATTTAGCAGCCTGAGCTTCTAATGTGAGCAAACTCAAAAATAAAAGACTCAAAATCCATGTGCTTTAAAACCTAATCCTGATGGAGAAAGAACATGACACAGCATTAGATCTCTGCACAACGTTGACAACACTCGAGCCTCAGTGTGACTGGCAGACTGGATGAAGCAGTCTTCATCTTCTGTCTGTGCATGAACAGAGCGATGACGGATGAGGTCAGAGCTCCTGCTGCTCCTCTCTTCTTCCTCTGGGGATGAAGTGATTAAATCGTTCATGGCCAAACTCTGTTCCATGATTCCCTATGACTTACAAATTATTAATGTAACTATAGAGTATTATCTATCAGTACCAAAACACTGATAGAATATATGTGATTTGTGTAAGGTGGGCACGGTGGCTTAGTGGTTAGCACGTTCGCCTCACACCTCCAGGGTTGGGGGTTCGATTCCCGCCTCCGTCTTGTGTGTGTGGAGTTTGCATGTTCTCCCCGTGCCTCGGGGGTTTCCTCCGGGTACTCCGGTTTCCTCCCCCGGTCCAAAGACATGCATGGTAGGTTGATTGGCATCTCTGGAAAAATTGTCCGTAGTGTGTGATTGTGTGAGTGAATGAGAGTGTGTGTGTGCCTTGCGATGGGTTGGCACTCCGTCCAGGGTGTGTCCTGCCTGAGTGAGTGAGTGAGTGAGTGAGTGAGTGAGTGAGTGAGTGAGTGAGTGAGTGAGTGAGTGAGTGAGTGAGTGAGTGAGTGAGTGAGTGAGTGAGTGAGTGAGTGAGTGAGTGAGTGAGTGAGTTTTGTAAGATGTGAAAACCCATTTAGGGAAAGAGGACAATTATGATCACTGTATTTCTATGAGGGAGAGAGAGAGAGAGAGAGAGAGAGAGAGAGAGAGAGAGAGAGAGAGAGAGAGAGAGAGAGATAGGCATCACAGGAATCATGATGGAACACCTCACCTGTTATGTGTGATGTTCAAGTTCCTCCATTTTGGATACAATACTAAATTCAAGTTGGTCTCATAATAAACAATAGTCTACCTTTATATACACTACACTACATGTAATAGGGTATGGCCAAAGGTTTATGGATATCTGACCATCACCAACACATGTACTTTTTGAACATCCCATTCCGTATTTAGACTTCTTTTTTTGTTGTTATAATAAACACACTGTCCTAGCTTTCTGATGCTGGAGCATTGCTGTGGGGATTTGTGATCATTCAGCTACAAGATAAGACGCTGATGTAAGAGTGAGGAGGTCTGGGGTGGAGTCAGTGTTCCATTTTATTCCAGAGGGCAGTCTTGGCTCAATTGGTTAAGGCTCTGGGTTGTTGATTGGAGGATTGGTATTCACGCCCCAGTGCTGCCACTGTTGGGTCCTTAAATAAGGCCCTAATAAGGCCCTTAAATAAGGCACTGCTCCAGGTGTGCTGTGTAATGGCTGACCATGTGGTCTGACCCCAAACTACAAAAGTTGTGATGTGTGAAGAAAGAGTTTCCCTGTGCTGAAACCTATATGTGACAAAGTAAGGGCTTCTATTCTAATCATTCCAAAAGTTTCATTGAGCTTGAGTCAGATTCTTCAAGCTTGGCCTGGCCAATCATTTCTTCATGGTTCTCACTTTGTGCTCAGGAGCTTCGTCGTGCTGGAGGAGGTTTGGATCACCTACTGTAGGTCCAGTGAAAGGAAACTCTGAATGCTACAGCATACATAATATGCCTATCTGAGCAGAAAAGTTTGAATCCAATCTAATACCAAATTGTTCTTTCAAGTATTGATACAGATTGGATCAAATTTGTACTGTAGGATATTTGTTCACGTATCTATAGACTTACATTTACGAGCACATTATTCAAGACCAAGTAAGATTACCAGGTAACATTGCATTTACATAATAATATGTGCAGTAGATATGCATGAACTCACAAAACATATCTTGTACATTACACTGACACAATCACTGCTTGCATCTTTGTACATAATAAGACATTTTAGAGAACAATCCTCCATAAGTGTAGAGTAGATAATTCCACCCTGTAATATTTAATTGCAGAGAGCATGATGAAAGATACTGCCAGTGTTTGTCTCATTTTACAGTTAGTGCTTGTGTTCAATAATTGAAGGGTGGTAATTACATTTTAACTGCCTCTTGTAACCTGTTTTGCATAACCAAGGGTTCTAATGTAGTGTGGTTGTGTGATGAACTCGTAGGAGCAGTCTGAGTAGAATCCATATGCGGTTTATTTCCATTCTGATCAAACGGTTCGAAAAGGCACGCAATATAGGAAGAGTAGTTTGTGAGGGCAAAGGTACAAAATCACAAGACACAACCGAAAGAAATCTAATAAACAAGAAATGGTCAAAAACGGAGAGCAAAATGGGACAATAGCAAACAAACAACAACTTGGTACGTGGCTGAGCTAACAATACTTTGTGACTACGCTACTTCTCATATTGTAAGAGCAGTCAGGGGTGTGACATTTTTATGATGTTCATGTATATCAGAGACTGACTTTCTTAGTATGGTGCTGGAATTAGTATCAAAGGATGTGAAAGAATGGTGTCAATCTCTCCCACACACACTTGTAGAGGACGCACTAAAAGCCATGCCTCCAAAAGTTGTTCTATCATTTGGGATTTAGGGCAGTGGTAAGAGCAGTGGTAGCTCAGTGGTTAGGGCAGAGGTAGTGCAGTGGTTAGGGCAGAGGTAGTGCAGTGGTAGCTCAGTGGTTAGGGCAGAGGTAGTGCAGTGGTTAGGGCAGAGGTAGTGCAGTGGTAGCTCAGTGGTTAGGCCAATGGTAGCTCAGTAGTTAGGGCAATAGTAGCTCAGTGGTTAGTGTGGTGGTACCTCAACGGTTAGTGGTTAGTGGTTAGAGCAGTGGTAGCTCAGTAGTTAGGGCAGTGGTAGCTCAGTAGGTAGTTAGGGCAGTGGTAGCTCAGTGGTTGGGCCAACGGTAGCTCAGTAGTTAGGGCAGTGGTAGCTCAGTAGTTAGGGCAGTGGTAGCTCAGCAGTTAGGGTAATAGTAGCTCAGTGGTTAGGCCAATGGTAGCTCAGTAGTTAGGGCAGTGGTAGCTCAGTGGTTAGGCCAATGGTAGCTCAGTAGTTAGGGCATTGGTAGCTCAGTAGGTAGTTAGGGCAGTGGTAGCTCAGTTGTTGGGCCAACGGTAGCTCAGTAGTTAGGGCAGTGGTAGCTCAGCAGTTAGGGTAATAGTAGCTCAGTGGTTAGGCCAATGGTAGCTCAGTAGTTAGGGCAGTGGTAGCTCAGTGGTTAGGCCAATGGTAGCTCAGTAGTTAGGGCAGTGGTAGCTCAGTAGGTAGTTAGGGCAGTGGTAGCTCAGTGGTTAGGCCAACGGTAGCTCAGTAGTTAGGGCAGTGGTAGTTCAGTAGTTACCACTGTCACACCTGTCACACCCGTGACAGTTGGTGGCAGTAATGTATGCCAACCACCAATAATATAAGAGAAGGCGTCTTCCCCGTGCACTCTCTAGAAGCCATGAAAATTAAAAATGGGGTCAGACCTGAAACTCACACTGCAACGACTACTCTGGGAAAAAATGACTCTGTCGGGCTCACTTCTAGAGGCTGACATTTTTTCCTGATTCCCACGGGTCATGGGAGTGGGAGGGAATGGGAGTCATTCTTCTGGGATTGGGACGGGATGAGATTTTCCCCAATATTTTTTTGCGGGATTGGGATGGGACGGGAATTCTTTTTTGGGAGTGGGATGGGAGAGGTTTGAAAATCCACTCCTGTGGCACCCTCTAGTGGTTAGTGCATTGGTAGCTCAGCGGTTAGGGAAATAGTAGCTCAGTGGTTAGGGCAGTGGTAGCTCAGCGGTTAGGGCAGAGGTAGCTCAGTGGTTATGGTAGTGGTAGCTCAGTTGTAGCTCAGTGGTTAGGGCAATGGTAGCTCAGTGGTTAGGGCAGTGGTAGCTCAGCGTTTAGGGCAGAGGTAGCTCAGCGGTTAGGGTAGTGGTAGCTCAGTTGTAGCTCAGTGGTTAGGGCAATGGTAGCTCAGTGGTTAGGGCAGTGGTAGCTCAGCGATTAGGGCAGAGGTAGCTCAGTGGTTAGGGTAGTGGTAGCTCAGTGGTAGCTTAGTGGCTAGGGCAATGGTAGCTCAGTGGTTAGGGCAGTTGTAGCTCAGTGGTAGCACAGTGGCTCACTGTGTAGGGCAGTGGTATCTCAGTCTTTACGCTCTGATGAGCTTCTGGTCAGATGGTTGTGAGTTCAAAGCCTAGCATCACTGTTTAAAAAATTGTGTGATAAATGTAAGTTGTTCTTGATAAGGGTATCTGCACTGCCATATAATTTCCATCCACATTTGGTGAGCCCACATACTATGTGTATTGGAACATTTAATCCTGGACAAAACCACTCCCATCAGGATACATATGTTTCATCATTATAAAAACATCAGAAGAATTTTGTATAGATTTGCACTGACACTTCCCAATAAACCGAGAACAAACAGCATAACATCAGTTTTTCCATTTAATTTGTCACCTCTCAGCATCACCAGTGCATACTGTTTGGTGTATGACTCAAGACACTCTTTATTACCACATTATAGGTGATGTTTCTTTGAGTGAGTACTATTCAGTCAAGTAATAATTTTCTCAGATATCAAAGGTTTATGTTTGCCTTAAGTCATTTTGCACCATATTCTCATATTAACTAATAAATAATAATAAGTGTATTTAAAAAGACACATGCTAAGCAATGAATAATAAATTAGAATTACTCTAATTTCAGGAGACAAATGAATATTTTCAAGATGAATCAAGTCACCACTTTAATGGGCCGGTTATATTGGTTATAATGCTAGCAAGACAAGACTTAGCATGTTATGTTCTGACATAGTTATTACACTTTTTGTTGGCATGTGTTATAAACCACGGCAATTTAAAAGGGTATATATTAGTGTATAGTAAGCATTAGGCGGCATATTGAAGTATATAGTTTGTAATAAATTAGACTCAAAAGAGGTTTACTTTAGATTAAGAGTCCGATATGAGTAGAACATGATGCCTTTATTTGTAGCAGTTACAAATTCTCTTCTTCGCATATCCCAACTTTGAAAGTTGGGGTCAGAGCGCAGTGTCAGTCATGATGCAGTGCCCAAGGAACAGTTAGGGTTAGTGGCCTTCCTCAAGAGCCCAACGGTGGCATCTTGGCACTGTTGGGGCTTAAACCTCGATCAACAACTCAGAGCCTCTTCCGCTTGAACCACCACTGCCCCAAAAACACTGAGGCAGACAAAGGTGAAAACACGATCAAGTAGAACTTGACAAAGCCAATGGGGGAGTCCAGAGAGTAACCTAACAATCACAACAAGGGCTGAAATACAGTCAAGTCACTTATCAATGGCAAAGGCTCATATTTTACTCAATGCGCTGATTTTTTAAGACTTTCATTCAAGGTGCTCATTAATTAATTAATTAATTCATTCATTCATTCATTCAATGGTTTTCCTGTCCCCTTTTCCTGGTGGGGTCTCTCAGTGGGAGAACTGGCTAAGAAGCTCAATCCAGAGTTTCCCCATCCACAGAAACGAGATGTCAAGCCAACTCTCTAGCAGTTCTTGGACCTCCTCTGTGATTTTTCTGCCTGATCTACTGAGACACATCCTTGTAAAATGTCCACACCACCTTTCATTTCAGACAAGCACCAACCCCACAGAAGAAACATTTCTACTGCCTGTGTCTTTTCCCATCAAAACAGACATTCATATTCTCAGAGCCAATGTTCCTATGAAGGGTCTAATACCTCTAACACTGTCATTTGTTTGGGTGTTACATTCATTCATTCATTCATCTTCTACCGCTTATCCGAACTATCTCGGGTCACGGGGACGGGGTCTTTGGACCGGGGGAGGAAACCGGAGTACCCGGAGGAAACCCCCGAGGCACGGGGAGAACATGCAAACTCCACACACACAAGGTGGAGGCGGGAATCGAACCCCGACCCTGGAGGTGTGAGGCGAACGTATATATATTACGTATTAATATCTTGGATCTTTGATGATGAAAAGAGTACAACATTGTACGGTATGACAGGTTTTTGAGAGGTGGAAGTAAACTGGAGAATCTGGAGGAAAAAACATGCAGAACTCCACTCGGGCGATGGAACCCCAAACGCAGCACAAAGCCACTACTGACTAGCTCTCTTGGAAGCTCTGGGATAAACAATATCATGTTCATTATTTGGCTGCTGTCACTCTAACAAATGTCGTAGATTATGAGAACATTATCTGAAATGTCATGTACCCAGAGATCTCAGCCATGTTTTTTTTTTCAGTCCATTCTAGTAAAGGTAAAGTAAAAGAAAAGTTCTGGGTCAATTCTGCAACTCTTTCGAAAGTGCTTTCGTCTTAGATTATGACAGAAAAAAGAACATCACTGTGAAAATGGGGCAAACAACACACACACACACACACACACACACACACACACATAAAACGCAAAAGCATTAGAGAGGACAATGAGATAAAAGCCTGCAATCCTTCACAACCAGGGTTCCAGAAGGACTTTCATAAAAAGAAGCCCTCTCATATCAGCACTAAACAAGACGTTGTGAGGAAGAGGAGTTGAGCTGGGTTCATGCTGTGCTCCTCCTCTTTGCCAAAGCTCTCTGAACTCTCTCTCTCTCTCTCTCTCTCTCTCTCTTTATTTATTTATTTTTTGCTATGGCAAAGCCATGGGATGGTTTCTGCTGTTCGTTTTTGGAACGTAAAGTAGGGCATATCCTTTATATATCCTTTATAAAGGATTGCCAAGCGTGCACGTCTGGCTTCTTTCTGAATAGCTTTAGATCATCGCAGTCTGCTGTTGTGTCTTTTACTGTTAATTGTCTCATATTTTGAGGTAATTTTTGTTCCAAAACAATTTTCAATCGAGCTGAACACAGTGTCCCTGCGTGTGATGAGACACAAATTGAAGTGTGTGGTGCAGATTCAAATGAGGTTGAGGCTTTGAAAGGATGAGTTTTATATGGGAGGGTAAAACTAAAATCAAGGGATCTGAAGGAAATATGTGTGTGTGTGTGTGTGTGTGTGTGTGTGTGTGTGTGTGAGAGAGAGAGAGAGAGAGAGAGAGAGAGAGAAAGCGTGTTTAATTTAATGGCATGCATATTTAAGAGGATGAGATGGTTTTAAGAATGTTGCTGGCTCTGTGTGTGTGTGTGTGTGTGTGAGTGTATATATGTGTATGTGTGTGCTGCTGAGCCAAGAGTCCTCGTTCTTACATCTCAGCAGGGCGCCAGCACTGATCAAGGAGGGTTTGTGGAGCGAAGAGCACAAAAAATGCACACTCACTAACCACTCAGTAAATCCACACCGGCTGGCATTAAGAACGACTGCTGGGTTCCTGCTCCCATTTAAAAAGATTTCTTTTTTAATTGGCCATCAGTGAGGCTCCGATTAGCGCCGGACACTCTGCATGACTGTGTTTCTGAAGATTAACATAGTTTAACTGTGTGTAAATATTCTCCAAATATTTTTCTAAGAACCAAATCCAAAGGACAACCCTATCAATTTCACCAAAACAGAAGGATCACGAACATGACCTGAAATGAGTTCCGGTTAATTCCATTAGCCTGAAGTGTTTTGGAAAGAAAATAATGATGTATTTGGCAGCAGCTTCAGGAACATGTTGTTTTTTTAAGAGCAGCTGTCTACTACTTTCCTTGCAAATACGTTGCTTTGTGTTTTGTAAAAGAACTAATAATGTTTGCCATCATCATCATCATCAACAACATCATCATCATCAGTTTCATCAATATCATCGTCAGCATCATCATGAATATCATTGTCTTCGTTATGAATATGACCATCATCATTATCATGAACATCATCATCATCATCATCATCATCATCATCACCACTGTCATCATCATCATCATCAACATATTGTCTTTATTATGAACATGATAAATGGGTCTGATTGTCCAGTTTTGGATAATGTTTATAAATCATAATTATTAATTGTTTATCAGAAAATACGTACTTTAACTAGGAGACTAAAACACACACACACACACACACACAATAATTTTCACAATAAAATTCCATTTCCACAGCTGTTATATGTCTCCATATGTCACTTTCAATCCGACGTTGACTTTATACATGAAGCATTTGCATTTTTAATAATCAGTATTCCAGAAGCTGAGCCTATTAACTGAGCACAGAAGTGACATTTTATAGCTACTTATAGGCTTATGTTATTTTTGAATATGTAGATGTGTATGCATATGTACATACACACACATTGTGTGTGTGCTGTCATCAACATTGTCATCGTGATCATCATTATTATTGTTATGTTCTGCTTAATGGAGATTTCAGACCTTCAGTGAGAAAAGACCAACACTGTGAGGATCCTGAGGCATAGAGAGATGTACCAGCTCCAGTTGGATTCCACTTCATGACGATTTAAAGAGAAGTTAGGAACTCCATGTGGGCTTTGAGGACAACAACCTCCTAATCAATACACAACTGCTGGACTGTAACTGACGGTAGAAAAGACATTGTTCATAATAACACTCTCCGGTGTTTATAACAGTTTATAATCACACTCTTCAATGTCACCTAAATGAGGATGAGGTTCATTTTTGAGTCTGGTTCCTCTCAAGGTTTCTTCCTCTTCCATCAAAGGGAGTTTTTCCTCAGACTTGTTCATTATGGATAAATACAAACACATTTAAAAATAAATCTAATATTAATCTTGAACTCTTGTATAATATTAATATACTTTTTGTACTATATTTGTTTATGTTCAGTAAAGCTACCTTGAGGCAATGCCCACTGTTAAAAGCGCTATACAAATAAAATAGGATTTTTAAAAAATGATCATCATCCTGTGTAAGAAATTAAGGCACTGATAAAAAGTTTGACCTTTTCTCTCTCCATATGTGTCTATCTATTTTTTTCCATACTCCTCTACTCCGCTCTACGACATCATCCGTCAAGCTTTCTCCGCAGGTCGGTCTGCTGTGAGCTGTCAAGTGATGAAGAGAAAAGGTCATAGCACTTTACCACTCAGAAATAGCAGCATCCACATGAACCACCATTTCTTCCACGCATCGTATCTGCTTGTCAAAATCAGCGCTTCCAGTTAAGGCTGCAATAAGTGCTGTTAGTAAAAGGTACTGTCACGGACACGGGATAAAAGGGACCCAGATGCAGGATAGACAAACACAAACGGGGTTTAATAACCAAAAGACACGAAACATAACGCAGACTGACAACAGGACAACCGAATAAAACAACAGTAGATTCCGCGCTGCACCAGGCAACGCGGCTTAACTAAATACTACTAATAATCAAGACACATGAGGGACAGGTATGCAGGTGGGGGGAGCAAGGCGCACGGCGGCGTAGCCAGAGAGGGCCTAGCGACGTCCACAGCCGAGCTGAAGGGCCTAGCGACGTCCACAGCCGAGCTGAAGGGCCTAGCGACGTCCACAGCCGAGCTGAAGGGCCGAGCGACGTCCACAGCCGAGCTGAAGGGCCGAGCGACGTCCACAGCCGAGATGAAGGGCCGAGCGACGTCCACAGCCGAGCTGAAGGGCCGAGCGACGTCCACAGCCGAGCTGAAGGGCCCAGCGACGTCCACAGCCGAGCTGAAGGGCCGAGCGACGTCCACAGCCGAGCTGAAGGGCCGAGCGACGTCCACAGCCGAGCTGAAGGGCCCAGCGACGTCCACAGCCGAGCTGAAGGGCCGAGCAACGTCCACAGCCGAGCTGAAGGGCCGAGCACAACCCCCCCTACCCGAGTCCAGAAAACCAGGAGGGGGGGAGGGCGGGGAAAGTCCTCCATCATAGGACAAACAAAAAATAAACAAACAAATAAAACAAAAATTCCCCTAGGGCAAAAACACACGGGCCTGCCACACCCCCCGCGGACAGAAAGTGGGGCGGCGTCCTCCACGGGAAAACCAGGAAGTGACGTCCCCCACCGGACAGGTGCGGGGCGATGTCGCAGGACACCGAGAAGAACAGATAAACCAGAAAATCGGGCAGGTGACATGGACCGCAACCAGGAAGTGAGGCGACGCCCCCCGCCGAATACCGGAAGCGGAGCGGCGTCCCTCACCGGAAAAAATGCGGGCCCATGTTACACAACAAAACAAAAATCCCAAAAAACAAAACAGTCCAAAAGAAAATAAATACTCCCACAAAAAGCCGGTCCGAGCTGGTGCTATCCTGCTGGGTCTTGGTGTGGCGGAATCTTCTGTCACGGACGCAGGATAAAAGGGACCCAGATGCAGGATAGACAAACACAAACAGGCTTTAATAACCAAAAGACACGAAACATAACGCAGACTGACAACCGAACAAAACAACAGTAGATTCCGCGCTGCACCAGGCAAGGTGTGCAGAAGCGGGCAGGAAGAGACAAGGGGCGGGGCAGACATGTGACAGAAAAACATAAACAAAAGGCACATGGCCAGAGTCCAGGCTGAGTCCTGACAGGTACACGATGGTGATTAAATAGGTGATGAAATAGCAATCCTTCAAATTTAAGCACTTACTACGGCCACGTTCACACTGCAGGTAAAAGTGGCCCAAATCTGATTTTTTTTGGGGTCATGTGACCAGGTCAGACTTCTTCAGGAGTAGTGTGAACACTCAAATCTAGTCCAGATCTGATTTTTTCAAATCAGATTCAGACCACTTCCATATGTGGTCCTGAATCAGACCCAAATCTGATTTCTTCCAATGTGGCCGCAGTGTGAACAACCGAGGCGGATTTGATGCGACTTTTACGTCAATCTACATCGACATTCAGAAAATGAACAAATTAAGGCTGTAGCTAAAATATTAGAGACAGAAACAGTGCTAGAATTAATGGTATCCTGTGCTACATTAACAATGATGAGTCGACACAGACGGACAAACAGGAACAACGAAAGAGAGAGAGAGAGAGTGTGAGAGAGAGAGAGAGAGAGAGAGAGAGAGAGAGAGAGAGAGAGAGAGAGAGAGAGAGAGAATTCCTTTAGAAAATTCCTATCTAAGGCTTAAACAGGCTAATTTAAGAGCATAATGTAATACTAATGATGAGTTGATTTTAAAACTGGGACTTTTATGTCATAGGAGAGTCTTAAGGACAGAAGATTTTGTCCTTTATTGTTTCTTTGGAAAGCAAAGGCTCATGTTGTTCTCTGTTTCTTGCGTTAACTTTAAAAAACAGAATGTCCGTAGTTTATAGCTGCTGCAATGTCAGTGATAGCAAAAACAGTAAATTGATTATAAATGGATGAAAAAAACCCACAGAGATTATAAAAACACACACACACACACACACAAATGGAGTTCACATGCTGTAATGTAGAGAAACAAAAGACTTGGGCTGTGCTGTTATGGAAAAAAAGAATCAGGTGTTCATTCATTCACTCATTTTCTACCGCTTATCCGAACTACCTCGGGTCACGGGGAGCCTGTGGCTGTCTCAGGTGTCATTGCAGGCATCAAGGCAGGATACACCCTGGACGGAGTGCCAACCCATCACAGGGCACACACACACACACACACACTCATTCACTCACGCAATCACACACTACGGACAATTTTCCAGAGATGCCAATCAACCTACCATGCATGTCTTTGGACCGGGGGAGGAAACCGGAGTACCCGGAGGAAACCCCCGAGGCACGGAGAGAACATGCAAACTCCACACGCACAAGGCGGAGGCGGGAAAACGAACCCCCAACCCTGGAGGTGTGAAGCGAACGTGCTAACCACTAAGCCACCGTGCCCCTCCCACACTAGTGTTATTAATTTATTCCTACAATAGCACAAGCCGTCAAGATTTATTCCTACATTTGATTTAAATAAACATTATAAACATATAAACATATAAACATTCTTAGCTAGCTAAATAGCTCCAAAATTTTCTTGTTGTGGGTGTGCGTGTGTCTCTGTTGCGTGTGTGTGTCTCTGTGTGTGTGTGCGTGTGTGAGCTTCTTTCGGTTTTATGTTCCGCTCGGTGTCTTCAAGAGGATTTTTTTAGCTTTAGGTCTAAAAAGTTAACTGTCACGTCATGTACATGGCCACCAAGGACTCAAACCCCCAACAACTTCCAGCACTCCTACGATCACATCAGGCACATGTTCTGATTATGTTCACCTGTGTTTAGCACATCGTGTTTCAGTTCTTTGTTGTGAGCTATACGTTTTTCTTTTGTTCATAAAGTTAATAATTTTGGAGCAATTCCGTGGGGATGTGGTAGCTCAGTGGGTAAGGCGTTGGATTAATGGTCAGAAGGTGACCTGTTCATGCCTGGTCACCTGTGTATTACCTGATGATTTGGGATTGTTCGCTGTTACTGTTCCTAATTTTGTGACTTTTGTTTCACTTTCATCAAACCCTCTGTGTCTACTTTGTCACATTAACCCATTTGTCCTAGCTGATATGTCCTAGCTGATATGGCTACATTCTCTCACCGCCAAGGACAGGAACTAACCCAGACATTAGGGGTTATGTCATGGACGGCTCGGACTATTCCCTGCCTGATCACCAGTGGGACATTCTGGCGGACTTTGTTTGTCTTGTGCCATGTGTCTGTGTTTTTGTTTTGTGTTCAGGTGTGTTAGTTCTGCTCTATCCGTTATCCGTTCCAGCCTCTGCACACCTGTTCCTTGTGTTTCACCGATTGTTCCTCCTATTTATACCTGTTGTCTTGTGTGTTATTGGATGTTGTAGTCCTTTGTGTTTTTGAATGTTGTGTCTCCTGGTTGCCTAGTCTTCCCTAGTGTTTTCCATGTGTGTATAGTTTTGTTTTGTTTTGTTTGTTATCCCTGCATTTTGGGTCTAATTCTACTCTGTAAGGACACCCCTTCCCTGACAGGTTAACTCTCGGTGTCCCCCGGTCCCATGCCCATGGTAGAATGGTCCTGTTACCTAAGAAACCGGTCATCCGGTCATCCGGCATAAAAGCCTGTGTCAGAATTAATAGTATTCGGGTCAGATGAAAAACAAAAACAACCTGTTAGCTACATTACAGTTGTGCTACCAGAAGGGAAAAAACACAACACTGTAAATGATTCCATTAAGTTTACATCAAGTGAACATGAGTTATTTCATTAACGTTTAAAGTCTATTTTTTCATGCCTTAAATAATACAAATCAGAGATATGACCTTTAATAGAAAATGATATATTTGGATCACATCGTCAAATTCTCTACAGTATTCCGGAGTCTTCTGCAATGACAGCATTCGCCGTGCATTATAACTAAATATTCAGTCGGCTTAAAGCATTTATTCACATCAAAAAAAGAGCAATTAGTTCATACACAGGCAATAAGTGTCCTAATAGCAGTAATTAGCAATTTCCCCTTTTTTATCCATAAAGAATGTGGAAGCGCCGGAGCGGGAAAAGACGCTCTATTTGATGAGCTCCATTTTGTGAAAGTGCCGACCCTTTTATGAAGGAACTCCGCTCACATTCTCTCTGAAAATCTCTCAAACGCTTTTCTAATACGTACTGAATGGGCCTCTATCACACGACCTTGTCATCTGAAGCCTCATTACGTCTAGGAAAGGCGAAACGTTTCAGCTGTGTACAATAATAAAGAGAAGCCAGAAAGTGAATTGCAGTTTTAAATTGGATTCAGTACCTTAAACTTTAAAGACATAATGGAAAGTGGAAGCCCTTTTTTTATTATTATTTGAACAGAACGCTGTCCAGTGGGACACGAGCTGTGATGAGCTTTAACTGAAAAGAGACAAAGAGACTAAAAGAAGCAAAGATGTGAAGACTCTGAATGAGAGTGCACCCTGTAATGCAGTTTTTTTTTTGCTATTGTTGCAGGCAGACAAACATGCTGGGATTTGCTGCAGCTTTTTTTAAAATATGTGATTGAGCTTGGAATCAGAATCTTCCAGGACAACATAATGTAACATCACCGAAAAAAAAAACAACTAACTAAAATAAAAAAAATCTAACTTCTTGTCGAACTTCGAACTTTCAGCTTCACGTGCTCTTGGCAAAAATGTCCATGTTTAACACAGATGCAAAATAATTCCTGGGTTCATGTTAACAAAGGAAAATTAACAATTACGGATTAATAAATTCAAGAAATAATATATGCAAGCTGAATAAATGAAAATGACCGAAATCACATTTACGGCAGTTAAAACATATATGTAATTTCTACGAATTCCTATGATGGCTGTATTTGTATTTGATGGCTGATGTGATGCTGGATGTGATGTTGGATGTGATGTGTGCTGTGATGAGGGATGTGATGTGGGCTGTGAAGTGGGATGTGACGTTGGGTGTGATGTTGGATGTGATGTGGAATGTGAAGTGGGATGTGACGTTGGCTGTGATGTTGGATGTGATGTGGGATGTGATGTGCGCTGTGATGTTGGATGTGATGTGGGCTGTGATGTTGGATGTGATGTGGGATGTGATGTGGTCTGTGATGTGGGATGTGATGTTGGCTGTGATGTTGGATGTGATGTGGGATGTGATGTGGGATGTTATGTTGGATGTGATGTGGGCTGTGATGTTGGATGTAATGTGGTCTGTGATGTGGGATGTGATGTTGGATGTGATGTGGGATATGATGTGGGCTGTGATGTGGGCTGTGATGTTGGATGTGATGTTGGATGTGATGTGGGCTGTGATGTGGGATGTGATGTGGCTGTGATGTAGGATGTGATGTTGGATGTGATGTGGGCTGTATTGTGGGCTGTGATGTTGGATGTGATATGGGCTGTAATGTGGGATGTGATGTGGGCTGTAATGTGGGCTGTGATGTTGGATGTGTTGTGGGCTGTGATGTTGGATGTGATGTGGGATGTGATGTTGGATGTGATGTTGGATGTGAAGTGGGCTGTGATGTTGGATGTGACATGGGCTGTGACGTGGGATGTGACGTGGGCTGTGATGTTGGATGTGACGTGGGCTGTGATGTGGGCTGTGATGTGGGATGTGATGTGGGATGTGATGCGGGCTGTGATGTTGGATGTGATGTGGGATGTGATGTTGGATGTGATGTGGGATGTGATGTGGGATGTGATGTGGGCTGTAATGTGGGCTGTGATGTTGGATGTGATGTGGGCTGTGACGTGGGATGTGACGTGGGCTGTGATGTTGGATGTGACGTGGGCTGTGATGTGGGCTGTGATGTGGGCTGTGATGTGGGATGTGGTAGCCTAGTAGTTAAGGTGTTGGGCTAACAATTGGAAGGTTGTGAGTTCGATTCCTGCGTTGACCAAGCTGCCACTGCTGGGCCCCTGAGCAAGGCCCTTAACCCTCAGTTGCTCAGTTGTATAAAAATTAGATAAAAATGTAAGTCGCTCTGGAAATAAGGGCATCTGCTAAATGTTGTAAATGTAAATGTGATGTCACACGGCACGTCTCGGCCCACATCTGCGGAAAATCTGCAGGAGTTTTGAAAAATTGCAAGCGCATCGGAATATCGCGGAGTTTACGGAAAATGCTGAACTCCTGGAGATACTGTACAGTTTATTAACACATTATCTATTAAGGCATTATGACAATTATTTCATCCATATTATTCGTCCTAAACTCTTAGTATTCGAACGGCTAAAATATTAATTTAGCAGGATTGTTTATTCCGTAGGGGGGGCACGGTGGCTTAGTGGTTAGCACGTTTGCCTCACACCTCCAGGGATGGGGGTTCGATTCCCGCCTCCGTCTTGTGTGTGTGGAGTTTGCATGTTCTCCCCGTGCCTCGGGGGTTTCCTCCGGGTACTCCGGTTTCCTCCCCCGGTCCAAAGACATGCATGGTAGGTTGATTGGCATCTCTGGAAAATTGTCCATAGTGTGTGAGTGAATGAGAGTGTGTGTGTGTGTGTGCCCTGAGATGGGTTGGCACTCCGTCCAGGGTGTATCCTGCCTTGATGCCCGATGACGCCTGAGATGATGACCCGAGGTTGTTCGGATAAGCGGTAGAAGATGAATGAATGAATAAATGTTTATTTCGTATAGCATCGAAATTATCATACACAACACACAACCTTCTCCAATCCCGACCTTAGAGGCAAATACAGCTGCTGTTTGTTTTATATTTGTTTCATTCCTGAGGTGTATAGTATATGGTGTGTTTAGTGCATCCTTGCTGTGGGATAAAAAGGAGGGTTCCTGCACAATTGTACTAAAACAAATGGATGTAATGTGATGATTCATTTATGACTGGAAATCAAAGGGACCAGATTAAATTGTCTTTGCATCAGCGGAGGATCATTAGGAAATCTCTGTTCAGGTTGCAGCACAAATCTGTTTCCTCCACAATTAATAATACTTTGCAAACAAATTATGAACAGTCCACTGATTATGAAATAGAGAGAAGAGAGTGGAATAGCGGTATGGGTTAAAGAAATTACACGAGAAGACACAAATAGCTTCCTGGGGACATTTCTATCTCCTGAAACATTATTACAATCAGTCAGATTTACATTGTAATTGAGTACAAATAGGGATGAGAATTGTCTTCCCTGTTGATGGGAATTCATGGGAGGTTCAGACCTACTGGAATTTTAGTGAAAGCAAACTAGCGTTTATTTATTCAAGCACAAACGCTGATTAATAAAAAAATCAGAGGCAGGATCGACCCAGTTCTAATGCAAAATCAACAGACTAAAGATGTCTAGGATGATTATTACGTATATGTAATATTTGGTGAAGCTCATGGAGGCATCGCTGCCGCACAGCTCTGGGGTCTCTGGTCTGCCAATTTAATTGACATTGTCTCAAAGCAGCTTTATAGAAGTTCATTCATTCATCCATTCATCTTCTACCGCTTTGAGCATCAAGGCAGGATACACCCTGGACGGAGTGCCAACCCATCGCAGGGCACACACACACACACACTCATTCACTCACGCAATCACACACTACGGACAATTTTCCAGAGATGCCAATCAACCTACCATGCATGTCTTTGGACCGGGGGAGGAAACCGGAGTACCCGGAGGAAACCCCCGAGGCACGAGGAGAACATGCAAACTCCACACACACAAGGTGGAGGCGGGAATCGAACCCCGACCCTGGAGGTGTGAGGTGAACGTGCTAACCACTAAGCCACCGTGCAACCCTTTATAGAAGTTTAGAAACAGAATAAAAATTGTAAAGTTTAAAATGAAGTTACCAATTTTTTCTAACGTCTATCCCTGTAAATAATGGTCCTTTCTACAACGGTTTGTAGTCAGGTGGAATTGTGGGAACTAAAATCATCTGTGTGTGTGTGTGTGTGTGTGTGTGTGTGTGTGTGCCCTGCACACTCAGCTCTGGACCTCTCAGGATAACTGAAGATGAATGAATGAACATCGTATGATATGTTTTCAACATCCTGAATCCTAAAATCATAAAGAGGTTATAACCATAAACAAAAAATTATACAAAACTATATGTTTATTTCAGATATCCATCCCTTTTCTGTAGCGTTTATCCTACACAGGGTTACAGGAAGACTCAGGTCACCCAAGTCACTACAGAGCACAACTACACACACTTACACTCTAAAGACAATTAAGAGATGCCAATCAGCCTACAGTGCATGTCTTTGGACTAGGGAAGGAACTGTATGGTGGCTGCACCTCCCCACATACAGTACTAACTACTATATCACTGTGCACCCACTCAGGAAACTCTACACTGATTGATTATCCAGATGCCAGCTCTAATGCCTATTCGCTGCACCTCCCTATCTACATAACATTTTTATATTCCGGCTGAACTATTGGGCTCTGCCTCAGCACATGGCATGAGATTTTTCTCTTTACCCCCTCCTCCTCAGCACCACCTGTTTAGTTCTGAACAGGGGTTTTCCTTCTGCATTCATTCTGATTTCTATGCAGATCTAATCCACCAAGACCAAACCTACTTTTCTTTACATCCCCATCATTAAAAGCTTGTGAAATTCATGAAAACATTGACTGATGTATAATAGGAGTTATTATATCCTGTAATAAAGCAATCAATGTGATCGATCGTCACGTAGTCTTCCGTTATTAAATGCTAGATCATTTCCTGTTTTGCTGCTTCAGTCTCTAACAAACCTCACTACAAACTCCACTCAGGCATTCATAAGCATGCTGGGAAAAGGTGAAGATGGCATACAGTGTAACTGACACTAATCATGTTTGAGTTTGTACGCTGTGTGTCTTGCATGTCCCTGGAGCTTTGACAAGGTGAACGGCCTCCAAATGGAAAGTGATATCGCGATCGGCCGTGATAGAATTGAAATGTGTTTCGAGGATGTCACGGATTCAGCAGATGGCCTCGGGCAGATGTTCCAGTCCCAGGCGATCCAGGAGAAAGAAGCGTCTGTCAATTTAAAAAGGTAATCTGCTTTTTTTTTTTCCCCGCCCCCCTTTTTCTGCTTCTGTAACATCTATAAAACACCTGTCTCTGAAAGTGTTCATCCAAAACACGATCACTGCTGTAAAGCACTATGGCATGGTAACAACATTCAATACGCCAGTGTGCCGTGATTAAAACTGAAAAGTGGAAATTTTATTTCTGATGTCGGATGAATCTAAGTTCAGGTTCTAGACATTTCTAGAAATATAATGGATTTCGATATATAAACATGCAGCTGGCTAATCTGAGTAAAATTTGGTCAGCTGTGGCAAAGCAGAAGTTCCATGGCTCTCAGAAACACCTGTGCATGAACACACACACGCACACACACATACACATACTAAGCAGCAACACAAAAAATAACAAAAGTAAAAAAATATATATATATATTTCTGTTGTACATTATTCCGCCTCATAAGCACATGCAAAGCATTCCACACGCTATAGCATGAACAGTAACATACTTTTCAAGGTACTGCACAGGAAAATATTAAATAGAGGCATATATTAAATCCAGGATGGATGCAGTGATGAAGGGAACAGCGGGATCCTCTACATGAGGGACAATCATGTGCAGAGCAACCTTCAGCGTACACAGATTTCATTTCTCTCACTTTACGTCAGGACTCTGTGGGTTTATCTGATCAGACGACACCGCAATCAGAGGAATTCATTCTGCATTCTGTTTGAATGGAAGCCAAGAAGCAAGCAATCTGTGCTGTGTTCCCTGCACACAGCTTGCAAACTAAGAGGTTCTCCACATTTGTGTGCCTTATTGTAACCGATGTAAACTGGATAGTGTTTTCTGAATTGTTCTTAGTAATACTAATGTGAACACGATTGGTATATTTTTACACACACACACACACAACCTCAGACATTGGCAGTATATAGTGATTTGTTTTCATGGGCATATGGGCAGTGGTGGCTGTAGCGGTTAAGGCTCTGGGATGTTGATTGGAGGATCAGGGTTCAAGCCTCAGCACTGCAAATCTGCCACTGTTGGGCCCTTAAGCAAGGCCCTTAACCCTCTCTGCTCCAGTGGTGCTCTATCATGACTGACCCTGTACTCTGACCCCAACCTCCAAAGTTGGGATATGTGAAGAAAGAATTTCACTGTGCTGTAATGTACGTACAGTATATGGGGGGGCACGGTGGGCTTAGTGGTTAGCACGTTCGCCTCACACCTCCAGGGTTGGGGTTCGATTCCCGCCTCCGCCTTGTGTGTGTGGAGTTTGCATGTTCTCTCCGTGCCTCGGGGGTTTCCTCCGGGTACTCCGGTTTCCTCCCCCATTCCAAAGACATGCATGGTAGGTTGATTGGCATCTCTGGAAAATTGTCTGTAGTGTGTGAGTGAATGAGAGTGTGTGTGTGTGTGTGCCCTGCGATGGGTTGGCACTCCGTCCAGGGTGTATCCTGCCTTGATGCCCGATGACGCCTGAGATAGGCACAGGCTCCCCGTGACCCGAGGTAGTTCTACCGAGGTAGCAGTAGAAAATGAGTGAATGAATGAATGTAATGTATATGTGACAAAATAAAATATATAAATATATATTAAATACAACCAATATTGAATCAACAAATCAACAAATGTATAACAAACTCACTTGTGCTCAATTCATTTGAACGGCAGAGCGTCCAGGAGCAACAACGTGTTAACTACAGACTATACAGTTTTATATCAGACTTTATCATCTCAGTAAGATCGTTAGTGTGTGTGGCTCTCCTGTCTCCACACCTATCTATCTGCTAATTATTCACATGGGCATGATGCAACCTCAGGCCATATTGAGCAGATGTAATGAAGTTCCTGCTACTTATGATCTCCATGGGAAGAGTGTGTGTGTGTGTGTGTGTGTGTGTGGGTGGGTGAGGTGAGGTAAGAGGCTCAAAGGAATAGCAGCTTCAAAAAAAGGAAATAAAGTAGAATGGCATAGAATAGAAGCCTTTACTTTCTCACATATACATTATAGCACAGTGAAATTCTTTCTTCGTGTATTCCGACTTTGGAGGTTGGGGTCAGACATGATGTAGCACCTTGGAGCAGAGAGCGCCACTGCCCCTGTTGCACTGTAAGATGTGTAACTGGCAAACACATTCACACACTCATTCATACCTAAGGGCAGTTTAGAGCCTTCAGTCCACCTACTATTTGGAGTCAAAAAGAAACCAGAAACCCCAAAGAGAACATGTGAATCTCCATACAGACAGAAACGCAAATTCAATATGAGTATACAGGTGAAAACATTAGGGATCAAGACTACATGCTGTAGCACTGATGGTACCACAGTGGATGCCTACTGTACCATGCATGTCTTTAGATGTAAATATGGATGAATGATCTGATATCAGAAAAAAATGAGATATCTGGAACAATAAATCTGTAACAAACGACAAATATTGGGCGAAACAATTGGAACTGGAAATGTTTACATAGACAATATACATTCGTTCAGGATTTCTGTGGGATTAATGTATTTTGGGATTTTTGTGTTTTTAAAGTGAACATTTTTGGAAGAGTATCGATATTGGCCGCAAGGCGAAGCTCTCTATTTATCAGTCGATCTACGTTCCTACCCTCACCTATGGTCATGAGCTTTGGGTCATGACCGAAAGGACAAGATCCCGGATACAGGCGGCCGAAATGAGTTTCCTCCGCAGGGTGGCTGGGTGCTCACTTAGAGATAGGGTGAGGAGCTCGGACACTCGGGAGGAGCTCAGAGTAGAGCCGCTGCTCCTCCACATCGAGAGGAGTCAGCTGAGGTGGCTCGGGCATCTGTTCCGGATGCCTCCTGGACGCCTCCCTTGGGAGGTGTTCCGGGCATGTCTAACCAGGAGGAGGCCCTGGGGAAGACCTAGGACATGCTGGAGGGACTATGTCTCTCGGCTGGCCTGGGAACGCCTCGGTATTCCCCTGGAAGAGCTGGAGGAAGTGTCTGGGGAGAGGGAAGTCTGGGCATCCCTGCTTAGACTGCTGCCCCCGCGACCCGGCCCCGGATAAGCGGTAGAAGATGGATGGATGGATATCGATATTGGCTGATACCCGAGAGTTCAGAAAAGAAAAAGTGGCATCGTCTGTAACGATACAATACAGAGCACTGTATGTACTGTATATGAAGTATTTTTCTGAACACATCCTAGAACCTTTGTACCAAATGGTGGGTTGAAATCTAGACTTGGTCATATAGTTTACATGTAAGATTAATGTAAACAAACCCAGACCATTTTCATCTCATTTCTCTCCTCCTGAGAAATGAAGTCATCGTTTCTTGAATCTTTCGAATACACTTTTACTGAGAACATTCTTGAGCCAGTGCTTTGAGAGAGTGGATCTCTTCTGAAGAATAGATCAGTTGACGGAGTGATGTTTCTGCCTGCTGCTTCCGAAACTCATTAAGAAACTATTCAGCACAGCCTTTCCAGTGAGGCTGCTGATCGAAAACAAATCATCAGAAAAGACAAATGTTATTTTGGAAAGTTAGGACCATGATGGTAATTTACAACATAAATTAGAGAGAGGCGGTAAAGAGAAACAACTGATTACCCCTTTCCTGGCAGACAGTGCTTCAATAGCCAACAGTACAGCAAGTCCTAAATGCTAAATAAGCACTGTGAAACCAATATAGTACTGTAAGGCAGATGAGGTTGCACTTTCCAAATGAAACATTATGCAAGTTATTTTAAAACAGTTATGCTTTTATACCAAGTCCAGAATTGAAATTGAATTGAGGCGGAGAAACAGACGGATGGTAATCCGAGAAATCAAAGACTGGTGGCCAGCACTGAATTTTTAATGACTCCATGCTGTGTGTGTGTATATGAGTGTGTGTGTGTGTGTTTGATAAAAGCAATAAAGAAAGCTTCTGCTCGCGGTTTAGCTGGATTCTCAAATCTCTTTTAAATCCATCAATCTGTGAAATGAATTATTTGTTCTTTAGAAATCCTCACACATTTTTGCTCATCTCATCCCAGACGGATATCAAAGACACCGTGTTGTCTAATGCTGCAGTATGAAAGCAGGACTGAAACAAGGTCTTTAAAGTAGATCACAGGATTAGAGAAGAAAAGCAGAAAGACGCACTGAACAGTCGCTGCAGCAGAACGTAACTGTTCGATGTACTTATTCTTCACGACTCATTATCTGGGTTATTGATTTTTCCCATATAAAAGCATTAAGATCCACATTTTTGGTCCATTTTCTGTAATTTATATGATGGCGTAATTTAGAACCTTGTCTTGTTACGATGAGCATTTAAAAATGGATTTATTCTTAATTTGGTTCATTTAGTTATTCAGGTGTAACCATGAAAAGGAGATGTGGATGATTAAAAACATTAAATATAAGAATTATTTGATCATTGAGATGAAGATGGATTTTCTACCAATATCTCCCAAGCCTTTTGGATGGAAGCTGCAATAACTGCATCATTAAGTGACCAGATTTGGTTCTCATAACATAATATACAGGACAGACGTGTCTGTGTTAGACTGTACTGAGCCACTGCATCAGAATAATTGGACTTATCTATGCATTTGTTAAGTATTAGTATAAAGGTTTTGCCTAAATCAATGCTGAACCACGTTACCGATCAACCCTAGCATGTCACATGACCCACTGGCTCACAATCTCCTCCCATTTGCAGTTTTTTTTTTGTTAAGCTTTTGTGGGTTTGTTTCTTTGTATGTGCCATAGTCTGATTTATAGTCTGAAGGTTTTAGCCTAGTGTCTTCTGTTCGAGTTTTGGTACTGGTTACCTGTCTGCATCCATCTCCTCTACAATCCCTGACGCTTAAACATTTCACATAAATATTTTTGATGTTCACTTTGGGTCACGACGTCATATGTCAAATGTTATGGCACAGACATCTTACAGCATGTATTTTAACCTAGTACACAATATCAAGTAAACACAGAAGGTTCCAGGTAATTGAACTCTTCTCTAATCAAGAGGGATTGTGCACATTTAGTACAATACAGCCACCTCTTGGTAGAGAAGGAGACCAGCAAGAAAAGGACGCGCACGTCTCAAATGTCATTACAGAGAAATAGAAACACCAGCATTATCCACAGCAACCGTATGAGATTCAGGAGGGGATCTAGCTCAGGTCTACTTAAGAGTGCTTTTCATATCTTGGCTTTCAGAACTATTCACCACTATTTTTTTTAATATATTCCGGTTTCATGAATTTGTTCTGGGATTATATCACAAATCTATACAAGTAACCTAAAATTTACTTGTTTCCACCCTATGCACCAAGAACCTACTTACAGTTTTTTTACAATCACTATGACAGTTTTTTCAATACATTTAACAAGTTTCCTAAACTCTTAACACGGTTAGCACAACATCCGTCTTTGTAGGCTATACAATTAACACATTTCTTGTTGCTTTGATACAAAATGCATACAGTTAACACAAATTTAAAATGCTTGAACTTCTTTTACACACAAGCTCAACCAAGACCAAAACAATGTAATTTTACAGTCAAATACAGCTGATTCCCCCCATGTAGGAACCACACTCAGGTGTTGAGGTTTTTTCAATCGCATGATCATATGTTCTAAAAGAGGACTCTTTGGGCTGATCTTGTGTGGAAAAGGAACAATATAGAGCAACACAAAGAAAGAAAGAAAGAAAGAAAGAAAGAAAGAAAGAAAGAAAGAAAGAAAGAAAGAAAGAAAGAAAGAAAGAAAGAGGAAGACGAGTACCAGGACAAGTTAGAGGAGTTAGAATGCGTGGCGCTCAAAGAAGGACCAGAGCTAGGGTCACTGATCAAATACGAGCTACTCTCATTGACCATGTCATAAACCACGGGCTATCATACAGAGAGGCTGGTGAACGAGTACAGCCAAATATCAGCCGGGACACAGTGGCATCCATTGTCAGTAATTTCAGAGAAACCAACAAGTAGGATATTGCTTCTCCTAGAGCAAAGTGTAAATAATTTTACCATTTACTGTATTAGAGTGACTGTATGCGTCCGGTCTCTAATATGTAACTGTATTTTGCCCCTCTAAGGATTCAACGTCTACCTCCCTCAGAATGTGGCCAAATGCAGAAGACCGGGCAGATTAGAAGATTACTTTGTTTTTTTTTATTCATTCATTCATTCATTCATCTTCTACCGCTTATCCGAACTACCTCGGGTCACGGGGAGCCTGTGCCTATCTCAGGCGTCATCGGGCATCAAGGCAGGATTCACCCTGGACGGAGTGCCAACCCATCGCAGGGCACACACACACTCATTCACTCACGCAATCACACACTAGGGACAATTTTCCAGAGATGCCAATCAACCTACCATGCATGTCTTTGGACCGGGGGAGGAAACCCCCGAGGCACGGGGAGAACATGCAAACTCCACACACACAAGGTGGAGGCGGGAATCGAACTCCCGGCCCTGGAGGTGTGAGGCGAATGTGCTAACCACTAAGCCACCGTGCCCTGTCTTTTTTTTTTTTTTTACAGTATTATAATTCCGGTGCTTTTTCTGTTTGTATATCTTGCAGTAATGTCCTTTTGCAAATAAAGTCTTTACTGCAGCAATTCTGTGTCTGTATTTTTTTACATTAACTGTACATTTTATAAAGCTACTCTGTGACGGTCATTCCTTTTTTTTATTGAATTTCTGCAGCAAAAGAAACAAAATGCATGCATTTACTAAACCCAACAAAACAAAAATTTCGAGAGGATTCAAAAGAAACTACAGTGCAAAACACAATCTATGATCAATACAATATACTGTCTATTGTATAAGGGCAGACCTGACACATAAAATAATGCAGTTTCTGTAATTTTAGCTGATGATAGTGTTTTTTTTTGTCATTGTGTTATGATTGACTAAATGTTCCTGTTGGAAGAGAACATGTGTTAGTGTATAATTAGTTGAATAATTATTTGATTTTAAAACATGTTTGCAGTATTTTGTTAAACATAGTGTATTCATTCATCTTCTACCGCTTATCCGAACTACCTCGGGTCACGGGGAGCCTGTGCCTATCTCAGGTGTCATCGGGCATCAAGGCAGGATTCACCCTGGACGGAGTGCCAACCCATCGCAGGGCACACACACACTCTCATTCACTCACGCAATCACACACTACGGACAATTTTTCCAGAGATGCCAATCAACCTACCATGCATGTCTTTGGACCGGGGGAGGAAACCGGAGTATCCGGAGGAAACCCCCGAGGCACGGGGAGAACATGCAAACTCCACAAACAAAGCGGAGGCGGGAATCGAACCCCCAACCCTGGAGGTGTGAGGCGAACGTGCTAACCACTAAGCCACCGTGCCCCCCCAACATAGTGTATTGTGTTAGTTTATTATTGTATTTTGAAAAATAGTTTTGGGGTTTAGTTTACAATGTGTGATTTTGAGCATGAAATTAACCGTTTTGCCAATTGTGTGTTTTAGGTGTGTTTGTGCGTTAAGACTTTAGGAAACTTAAATGTATTGAAAAAACTGTCATAGCCATTGTAAAAAACCGTAATACAATACAATACAATGTCAATGTCTGGTTTTGGGCTTGTTGGCTTCTTTCACTTTCTCTGATTCCATCTGGTGATTAAGTAAAGATTTATTATTTGTGATTAATAATAGACACACACTTCATAAACCTCTGTGCAGTTTAATACTTTAGTTTCAGCCACTATCAGTCAGGACTTGAATAAAGGGGGAACATGAAATTTTCTATGTTGCCAAACAAGCCCAGTAGAGGATGTATTTCCTTGCAGCTGAGGAAGTACAGGTTCCTGCAGAAGTTGCTGGCTCAGTTATATACAACCATCATTAGTTTTGTCAGTTGCTGTGTGGTTTGGTTTCACCACCTGTAATGAGCTGAACAGAATGTAAAGTATTGTCAGGATGGATGAACAGCTAGTAAGAAGAAATCTACCCTCGCTAAATTAAGTATTCTCCAGGAAGAATACAGGAAGCGAGCAGGGAAATAATCACTGTCCCATATCACCCAGGCCACCACAACTCCTTCCCTACAGGCAGGTACATCAAAACACCAGACATTTAAAACCTTCTTTCCACATTCATCCAGACTTACATGAACACTTGCTTGTCTCAGAAACATGAATTTGTCACTGACAGCATTGTGTTTTGTGTTCTAGGTGCAATAACCTTTGTGTGCAATATCTGTGTGTACAGCACGCTACTCTGTGCAATATTCTTCTTGTTGCTTAAAGTGCCATAGCTGTATGTAGCATCCAATTCTATTCCCTGCAAATGTTTTTTATTATCTGTTCACAGCAAATGTGTAAAAGTGCCAGAACAGAGAAAGGTCCTGAC